>NW_003546471.1:1638-5121 GCF_000090795.2 Amphimedon queenslandica | reverse complement strand
ATGAATAATAATAATAATAACAATAATGAATAATTAATAAATCAATTCTCCACACACACCCCCATGTTGGAGAGTAAACTGTCCAAAACACACTAATAATAATAAGCTTACAACTAATAAGAAACAAAAGAAATTAGACCAAACCAAAAACAATACATATCATTAATAAGACAAAACTTGCAGTTTTAATCATTCAATGTTTGAGCAACAATTCTGGCTCGTGCATCTCTTGCTCCTGATCGTTGTGGTCTCGTTTCTCCCAACTCTGCATGCTCTGGTTGTGTAGGTGATGGACTCGGTAGGATTTCTGTACTTTGTGAGTTTGACCTGTGAACAATCTCCAGTGGATATAACAACTGTATAGGGCGTCTTAGTAAGGTCGATCCATCCCTTCCATGCACACGTACCGACGCTCCTCGGATATTTCCATCCCTACCACTGAAGAGTTTCTCAATTTTTCCCAATCTCCAGAAAGCTCGTGGTAAGTCTTCAGAATGGACAATAACTATGTCTCCTTCTGAGATTGGAGTGATCTTTCTTGCCCTTGTATTCTTGTGAATTTCCCTTAACTCCAGAAGATACTCCTTCTTCCATCTACTCCAGAATCTGTTCACGGTAGTATTCAAGAACTTCATATGCTTATTGAGTAAAATGGGGTCAGGATTAAGCTCATAACTCTCATCCGAATGATATGACAGATGATCTGGCAAGCTCATTATCCTACGTCCAGTCAGTAAGTGGGATGGAGTTAATGGCTCTTCTGTATCAGATGCTGTCAGGTAGGTAAGTGGTCTAGAATTAATAATCAGCTCTACCTCTGCAATAACGGTCAATAATTCTTCGTAAGTTAGAACTGCACGACCAATAATCTTCCTGACACAACGTTTCATCATTTGAATCATTCTTTCAAAGAATCCTCCCCACCAAGGGGCCTTTTCTATGTTAAATGTCCAGGCAATTCCTTTATCAGTGAGGTATTCTCGCACTTCCTGTTCCTTCATTATTCTTTGTACTGTTTTTGATGCTCCTTTAAATGTAGTACCGTTGTCTGAGATGATCTTCTCTGGGAGACCACGTCTGGCTGAAAACCTTTTAAAACACCTAACAAAAGACTTAGAGGACAAATTAGGCACTACATCTAAATGTACTGCTCTTATTACAGCACAGGTAAACAGACATATCCAAACCTTTTGAGTGCTTTTACCCTCCCTTAAGTGTAAAGGCCCTGCATAGTCAACTCCTGTAAACATAAAAGGTTGACATTCTTTTACTCTGAAATCTGGGAGAGGAGGTGGTAATGGGGCCTTGTAAGGCAATGCTCTAAACTTTCTACACAATACACAATAATGAATAAATAGTCTAACCAATGATCTCCCTCTTGGAACCCAATATTTACTTCTCAATTCAGTAAGGGTTTCTTTGACCCCACTATGCATTAGTCTCTCATGTGCCCTCTTTACTACTAGTTTTGTAAAGTAATGCCGATTAGGTAGTAGTATGGGGTGTTTTACTTCAAATGTCACCTCTGCATTATCAATTCTGCCCCCACATCTCCAGATTCCCTGCTGGTCTTTAAAGGCTCCATACTGTTCTTTCCATTTTCTCATCTCTGGACTTGATTCTTGTATCTCTTTAATCCATAACATTTCTGCATCGTTCATCTCAGAGGCAGTAATTATATTGCCACACTCCGCTCCTCTCAATCGATTGATAAACCTAAAAACATAAGCTGTGACGCGCAACAATTTCTTAATACTACTGAATCGTTCAATGCTAATGATCTTAATCAGCCCTCTTTGTTCACTATTCGCCGTTAATCCGTGACTCGTTTCGCAATCTTTAACTCTCAATTCCTCCATGCATTTTTTAGGCATGGGTACTTCAGTCTCATCTGTTGCTTCTGCTCCCAACCACTCAGGTCCATTCCACCAGACATTGCTTTCTGACAACTCCATTATTGCAATTCCTCTGGATGGGATATCAGCTGGATTGCTCGCGCCTGCGCAGTGTTTCCAAGATTGTATAGACGTATGCTGTCGAATTTCTTTCACCCTCTTCTGGACAAAAGGTTTCCATGACTTGTCCTCTCCTCTGATCCAATGCCATACAATCTGAGAGTCAGTGTAACACGTGACACGTGATATCGCAAGCACCATACTCACACTCTCAAGCACATTCTCTATTAACCGTGACAATAACAAGGCAGCCAGAAGTTCCAATCTTGGTACTGATTGAGTCTTGAGTGGAGCTACTCGCGTTTTTGCAGCTATTACTCTCACCACTCCATTACCATCCTTAAGATACACTACTGCTGCATAGGCAGCCATAGATGCATCACAAAATCCAATCAATTCACACATTCCCTGTTGTTCACTCACGCATCTTTTGATTCTCACAGACTCACTCGCTTTCAAATCATTAATCAACATGTGCCATCGAGTCAGAAGGGGTCCAGTGATTGGTTCATCCCAATCCCTCTTTTCTCTACAAAGCTCTTGAAACAAAATCTTGAATCTGATTATCACTGGAGATAGGATACCCAAGGGATCATAGAATTTCCCTACAATGCTAACAATAGATCTCTTGGTTGGATTCACAGAGTGCGCTTCTAAGGCTATTTCTCCAAATCCTACAATAATCTCATCCCTCATTGGATCCCACAACACTCCCAAGACCTTATGCTCCCTTTCTCTTTCTGTGTCACTTTGATCCTTTCTCAAAGTAGTATCAGTATCAGACATGTCTTGTTCATTAGTACTAGTACTTGACTTTTGATGCTCCTTAATCTTGACTCTTAGACTCTCAGAATTAGTAACAAATTTGCGTAGATTAAACCCACCCTCCTTAAACAGCGTCTTTGACTTCTCTAAGTGCACATTTAAGGTGGCATTTAATAAATAGGGACTACAGGTCACTCCAAAAACGACCCTTTTAAATCTCAGAACCCTAATCACAGGGGGTTCTTGCTCGATATCCTCTACCTAGAGAAATCGGAGCACATCCTGATCCTCTGGGGACACTGCTACCATTAAAAACGCCTTTTCAATATCCGCAATTAACGCAATATTAAAGCATCGAAATCGCACTAGAATATTGAACATCAAATTATGCAATTTGGGACCAACATGTAAACAATCATTTAAGGAGGGTCCCTTGTCGCGCGCAGACGCATCGTAAACCACCCGGAGCTTAGTCGTTTCTTTCTCATGTCGCACCACACCATGATGAGAAAAGTAGTGTATCCTAGTACCAGGCTATCTGCGGGATTTTGGTAAAATCAGTTTTTGGTACTCACAGATAGAGAAAAAAATTTCCTTTCCAGCAATATCCCGTTTATGACAATACGCAA
This sequence comes from Amphimedon queenslandica, assembly GCF_000090795.2. Lineage (NCBI taxonomy): Eukaryota > Metazoa > Porifera > Demospongiae > Haplosclerida > Niphatidae > Amphimedon > Amphimedon queenslandica. Next base: position 1,772 of record NW_003546471.1, on the reverse strand, counting down.
TAAAATTTGGAAGTTAGGGACGCTGTTTGGACGATTGCTCTGGAATACTAATACAGAGAAAAAGCCATTTTAAGTTATTTTCAATGTTTCCGTGTCATGCCCGTTCACGAAGTAAATGAAACCACGCCCACCGC
>NW_003546471.1:0-1247 GCF_000090795.2 Amphimedon queenslandica | reverse complement strand
GCGGTTGCTATGTTCGATAAACTGGCGGTCAATAAAAATGAGATCTCTTTCAAATTGTTGCTAGTAGTGTATGTACTATTGCTTGGTGTATTAATACAGAGGAGAGAGGGAAAGATTAGATTTGGGAAGTGAAGAGAAGTAGTATATAATAATAATGTACAGAAATGATATAATAATGATACTAGCATACAGATCAATCTATAACTAGAGAGTTTATGAGTGAGATCACTGAGTGGGCTGAGGAAGACAATAATGAGTGGATGAAACGAGACGAGAGAGTAGAGAGGACGAGAGAGAAGGATCGATAGATGGAATGAATGGAAATGATATTGGAATATATATAAAAGAGAGCTAAATTTCTTATTTTATACAATTTGACTTGTGATGTCATCTGACCTCACATCACACCACAGCTTTATACAGCTATGGACCATTCACCACCAGGTAAACAACACAAAAGCAAACACAACTTTAGCTGTCACTTGGCTGCCATTATGACATCACTTGGAAAGGTAGAAGACAACTGTGAAAAGAAGGATGGACAGGATGACATCTTCTTTTGCGACTGTCACAGGAATGGCTTCATCACCAGTGCACTTGTTTGTTGTGGTCTGCTTTTCTTTCTCATATGGAGGACAAGTTCATCGACTCTAGCATTAGAAGAGACACAGTAAGGTTTAATGGTTCCAGTATTCATGTAAGTGGTGTTATAGCATGTAGGATGCTACAGAGCACTTTTGTGCATGATCAAAGTTTTAATAATCCTGTACTCAATCCTGTTGCGCCTGTTACTGATCCGCCCAGTTCTAATTCCCCTGTTAATGTCTCACCCAATTCTGCCTCTCTTGGTAGTGACTCCTGTTCAATGATTCCATTAAGCCTGTCTCATTTCCTACTACAGCTCCTTCCTGACTAGCCATCGATGACTTCTCAGTCTGCCTCTTGAATGCTGGTAGCTTATAGTCTTAAATTACATTAATTTCAATCCTATGTATATCTCACATCTACCATGATTTTCAGTGTCACTAAAACCTGGTTAAGCTCCACTGTAGCTGACAGTGAAGTCTTACCTACATCATACTCTTCATACAGATGTGATAGAGCATCTAGAGGTGGGGTGTTCTACTTGCTTCTGCATCAGTCTATTCCCTCATCCATCATTCCCTCTCCTCTCCTCTTGAAAGTAGTTTGCATTTAAATTGTTTCCTCCAAACCATTTGTTCTCTGTCTTGTTGATATTCTTCCCT
>NW_003546470.1:79516-154666 GCF_000090795.2 Amphimedon queenslandica | reverse complement strand
TGTTGTTGGCCTTGGCCTCAGCCTCAAGATCTTCAGATCTGCATTTATTAGACCTGAAGCATAATGTGGATTATGTGGAGTTTCAAACAGCAGGTCTGTCAAAGACTAGGAGGTCAGGTCCTCCACGGTTAAGAGGCTACCAAGGACTGAAGCTCTCTGTCCAATAGTGACTCTTGAAGCATATGAGAAGGTCACTCAACCATTCCGAGGTGATACCACTATGGAAAAGTCATCTCAACTCTTCTTGTCTCTTAAGAAGCCTCATAATCAGTACTATTGGTCGGTGGATAAAATCTCTTTTGACTGATGCTGGTGTTAACACCTCTATTTTTGGTGCTCATTCCACAAGAGCTGCCTCCAGTTCAGCAGCCAAGAAGGTAGGAGTACCTCTTATTGATATAATGAAAGCAGCTGGATGGTCTAGATCCTCCACCTTTGAACGGTTTTACTACAAACCTATCTTATCTCCTCAGGTTGGAGACATTTTGCTTTCATCAGGTGGGTGAATGTGTTCTTTAAACAAAATACATATATCATATATGAAACCTTGCCATGATGTGGAATTGAAAATCTCACAAGCATATGTGATATGTGATGTGAGATTGGAATTCCACAAGTGGCAAGGTTTCATATATGACAACCCACCCAAATTTACTTACCCTCCCTTAGAGTAAATCACATTCACTATTTCTTTTATTAATACATAGAGGTCCCCTCTAGTGATGACCTGGGGGCAGTTCGTAGCTGTATGACAATTTTCTTGGTCTAATGGTGTTCCTGACTGTTTGTCATTGGACTAATACTAGTACTACTATTATTATTATTACTACTATGTTGTTCATGAGAATTATCTAGAAAGCTAACTCTAATTGTTCTTTTGCTATTGGTCTCTTCATATTATTATTTTGATTATTATTGGCATACCTGTTTATATTATGTAGTGTTATCTTATTGTTTAGAAGCTTTGTTAATCATGTTCAAATCATTGTTATTGTGGTTTATGAGAGTCAATACTCTTCATAAATGTTTCTCTTACATCTCGCAAACTTAAGGCCAACGTGGTCTATCATGTGAGCTGAGTTATATTACAAAAAAAATCTATTAAAATTTTGCTATAATTTACAATATTTTGAGCAAATATGGGCCAAATACATATATCATATATGAAACCTTGCCACTTGTGGAATTCCAATCTCACATCACATATTACATATGCTTGTGAGATTTTCAATTATCTCACTATTAACACCTGCAATTGACTCAAAAACTTAAATGCATCTAGTTAAAAAAACTAATAAACAGGATATCTCATGTATAGTCAGGCACAGTTAGCAAAAGCTTTTGCTCTGTCTCAGATAGCTAGGTAAACCACACTTTTCTAGTAAAGACAAAGATATTTCATTTTTGAAATAAGTTCAAATCTTATTCTTACTCTTATTGCTTGTTTGCAAAGTGCATGCAGACTCCTAGTTATCTTTAAAATGTGCATGATAGGTGAAGAAATCTGAGACTAGTTACAACTCAAGAACATTTAACTGTATTAAAAAAGAAAATGGTATTATGTTTATTAGTCTTTTAACTGGATGCATTGAAGTTTTTAACGAGCTGGGCCCTGTGGGGCTACGCCCCCAGGTCATTCCTATAATTGATTTCACCCATGTGCGATGTTTGTATATTATATTAATTTGTATGTCCACATCATCTTTATTGCAACCTTCATCATTGCTCCGATGCATAGTGGCCATTCTTTTCTAGCAGTCATTCTTATATTATAAGAATGGCTGCTAGAAAGGAGACATTTAGTACTGTATGCCACTATGCATCAGAGCAATGATGAAGGTTGCAATAAAGATGATGTTGAAAACTTCAGTCTTCACCTCTAATGATTAAATTTACTGTAGCCTAGCACCTAGTTTGTGTAAGAGGTACCTACATGTGTATTGTGTAACTAATAACTGAGCCTGAATTATGCTATGCATGAGCAAAGTTGTACCACATCATGCTTTGTCATCATTCAGATGATATTTTTATTGTAATACATAGTAAGTCAATGATAAATGTATGTGTATATTTGCAAACATGACGGTTATAGAGCTAGCTGTAGTTCTGCTGTTCATCTATTTGAATGGACTGGGCCCTTAGTATTTTGCATTTTTCTAGTATTATTGAATGGTAATGATGATGCAATACTCAATTTAATGTTTTTGTTTAATTTATTCCTTGTATAGTATGACTGACCTATAATACACCTAATCCAGGCTACATAATACATGTAAAGTTTTGTGTACTTTGAGCATTGAAGACTGATACTATTGGTACCACACTACTTGTCCTCATTTTAGAATTACTTTGGGACCACCAGGACTGGAAATTGTAATACAGGTCTACTGTGCTGTCATTGTACAATAATCGTGTTATGAGTCTGATACAGTGTGATTCTATCTGATGTAGTTTTGTCTATAATCTTGCTTTACCTACCTATACTATATACCTGTATAGGGTGAATTTGTAGCATTAAAAAACATTTAGGCCTTATCAATGTTTATTGAATAGTAAAACTTCTGGTAAATAAAAATTACACTGGATATAATGCTTTGTTGAAAGTTTTATAAATTAAATCATCAATAGTGTAACTGCTTGCTTTTGTAATCTCCATTATAACAGTTATTCCCAGAGTGCTGCATGTATGGTCTCAGGCTTGATTTTGACAATTCCTCATAACTTATGCATTGAAGTTCCACAGTCATTAATCATGTGATCTTGCTACATGGTATTGTAATATTTATTAAAGCTGCATAATGCATGTTGTAATGTTTCTATAGGTTTATAGCACACAATTATTTCATTTCCCATTACATGTATCTATTGCTAATCATGTTCTCATTTTTGTGTTCCTTGACACCTTTTTTGTATATCTTTGTCTCTTGATGTGACTTTCTCTCTTTTGCCTTTCTCTCCTCCTCATGAATTTGTATGCATACTGTATGTCTATAACTTTTGCTCTTTCTCTTTTCTTTTCTAGGTGTACCTCTCACATTTCTTCTCTCTTTCTTGTGTTAGCGCAAGTAAACAAGTGTATACATCAACATTGTTATTATTATATATTATTATAGTACAGTGTTGGGTCACAGAAGCATAACTGCATCGTCTGTCGAGGTTCCATCAAATGCACTTGCTGCAATATCTGGCAAAAAATGAATAGTAAGACACAATGCACACTATAGTACATTACATTTATGTACACACTTGTACATGTACAGAGAGTAGGACATGTATTTTTGGTCAGTAATTCATTGTGTCATTTATTGTACAGGAGAATGGAAAGTACTTGCCAATAATTAGTGATAAAAAAATATCCAATTTGAACAAGTAAGTGTAACATCAACATCGCTGTATAATTAAAATTACTATCTCTCTCTCTCGCTCTCTTAATACAGTGAACTACTCTTATTTTCAGAATCAAGAAGCAGTAAGACCTTGTTCCATGTGCATTCAATTACCATACAGCCTCAAACTTTTGTCAGCAAAACTTTTGTCATAATGGTTATAAGTAGCAAAAACAAAACATTCGTCACAATCAGATTTATTGACAAAATTAATCTCAGCCACGCCCACTGAGTGACACTGAAACATGCAGGTCAATATATGAACATGTAGTATAAACTATAATAATTATTATTATTCATCGGTAAAATTATTCGTCATTTTTTGTCAATTGACGAAATTGACAAATGTTTTCACCGACGAAAGTTTGAGGCTGTACGGTATTCATTTATGTATTTATTAGGATGGGTCAAGATGGATCATGGACACAAATTAAATTGCTGTGTTTGATTGGCTGACGCAATCGTAATGGTATGTAATACATATGTAATGTATATATATTGACTTAATGGATTACTTCCTAATCATAATGGCAATTGTCACAGGTGACAGATCTATGTCACTGACTCACTTATTGAGTAAAGCACAAGTACATGTACACAAATGCAATTGACTAGTTATATATCATTATGTCTCAAATCTGTTATCAATGAATACTGACAATCATTGCTTGTGTAATATGCATGTACATGTAGCATAAACCTTGATATTTATCAAAAATGAAATGAACATTGAGATTTCTTGATTTCATCTTCATAAACTATAGCATTGGTATATTTGTAAATTTTAGATGGCAGTTAGAAAAATACCATACATGTTATTTCCATGGCTAATACTAAGGAATGATAATTATGGGCTATATAGCCAAAAACACATCAATTTCTAGTACATTTTCTGATGCATATTGATGCACTTATGCAATTACAATTTTTATTAATGCTCATAGCTAGAAATTATTTGTTGAAAATTTCTACATCACGTAGGAGCATCAATGTGCATCAGAAAATATAATAAAAATTTGTTGAAATTTTGGAACCAATTTTCAAAGAAAACCATGGGCTATAATAGCTCAAACTTTTCTATATCACATAAGAGCATCAATGTGTACCAGAAAATGTAATAAAAATTTGGAGAAACTTTGGAACCATTGTTCAGAAAAACCATCGGCTATAGCCATTGCTTTTTTTAAAGTGACCAATTCAATTAAATGGCCATAGCTCAAAAATTATTTGTTAGAATTAGCTCAAACATTCTATACATACAACATCAGTACATCAATATATATTCAAAAATATAATAAAAATTTGGGATGATCTTTGAGCCAATTACCATGGGCTATTATATAGCCTTTACTTTTTTAGCTTTTTAAATTAGCAATCGTAATAATTCTTTCCTTTATGCACTATGTACAACTAGTTACATGTAAATGCATGTTGTGCCTTTAAATGTCAAATCAAGACAGCGTGAGTTATACATGAGGCTTTGGTTCAAAAACAGTACAGTGATAATCTGGTCACGGCATGACCAGACTAGTGCGGGATTTCAGCTAAAATTTGTCAAAAAATGAAAAGTGGAAAATTTTTAATTTCTATATTTTTTCTGATGCATATACATGTTCTTAGACATCTTGCATAGAAAGTTTGAGCTGATTTAAATCAAAATTTGATTTTTTACAAATTTTAAAAGTTGCTAAAAATCGGGCCAAAACAGAATACTATAGTCTGGTATGCTACATGCCAAAAATGAAAAGTAGTTTTTACCACTTGATATACTTTGAACTTATGTTGTATACCAACTTTGAGCTGATATACAACTGCCTAATAGTAATATCATACCTTCAAGACCATTGACCAGCTCTCATTACTCCACTTCCACGTATTATTACCATCAGTTTCTCTTCATTGGTGAATGCATCATCTGATGGAAAGATGAACGAAAATGGCTCTTTTGGTTTTCTGTCAACTTATGAAATAAAACTGTAAATTCAAAATGCAATTCAACAACTTATGAACTAAACGTGTTTATTATGATGCTACACCTAAATTTGATTAAACTCTATCATTATTGATGCATCAAATGGTCAAATCAACTACACTTTTTAAATAAAATTTGAATGTTACATTGTAAATAAGCCAATAGTAGTAATGTACATTGTACACATACATAGTATGCTTAGAACTTTAGTTCTTTTCCAAGCTCCAACAATGAAAATTAAACTCACAGAATTACAGAAACATACAAAGTAGATTTATGTACCTCATTCTTTAGCTGGAATTTCTCCAACTGCAGAAGTTTGGCATGGCTTTGCTTCTAAAATTAAATTGTCTTTGGAGTGGTGGACAAGTAGCTACTGAAGTACACAGGCAACTCAGTCATTTTCCATGAAACAGTACCTGAGCAGTAAATTAGTAATCAAAATAATTAATCTAGATCTAGAACATAGATATTAAAGTAAATGAATTCGTTTAATCTATAATTACTGTATTACTAATACTGTATTAATTCCACTAGAGTCTGACTCAAAGGTTTGGTCTAGAGTAATTACTGCTCTTCCAGCTGGACAACTATCATTCATTATTCGTGCAGGTATTGACTGCTTACCAACCCCAATGACCTTGTGTCGTTGGAAATACCGCACTGACTCATCTTGTGGTCTTTGTAATGCTCCACAATGCACTGTGAATCATATCCTGAGCTGTTGCCCTACTAGTTTATTACAAGGTCGCTATACTTGGAGACATGATACTGTTCTTAAAAGATTATACAATCTGTTGAGGGATAACCTAGATGAGTCAGTTACAATATTTGCCGATCTTAATAATCTCAGAGCTTCAGATACCCCTCCAGCCACCATCCCATTAAATATTATAGTCACAACAGCTAGACCTGACATTGTGATCATTGATGGTAGATATATTTGTCTACTGGAACTTACCATCCCCAGTAATAATATGGCCAGCTTAACAAATGCAAGAGAAAGGAAGCAAAGGAAGGAAAATTATATCTCCCTAGTATCAGATCTCTCTTCCCGTGGATATGCCACAGACCTGGAGACAGTTGAGATAGGAGCTTTAGGTCATTTTCTTCAATGCTCAATAAATTCAATACAACAAGTATTACCACATCTGTCAAAAAGATTTTTAAGAAACAGTTTTATTTCCCAACTCAGTTTCCCAGCCATCTCCTGTTCATATGCCATCTTCAACAGTAGACATAATAGTGAGTGGTCACCACCAATATGACTATTACTCTTATTTTATCACTTTATTTTTTTTTTAATTCTAATTAATTTATTTTTATTAACTTTCTTTTCCTTATTAAATCTGTTCTAGTCTTCCTTCTTTCTTGTTTTTTTTTCTTTGTAATTACGCTGGCTTGCCAGTCTGTTTTGGAGCAATGCTCCACAGTAACACTGTGTCCTAGCCTTACTACTAGATCTATTTGATTTATATTCTATTGTGTTTTATTATAAATTGTGACCTTTTGGTCGTATTTCAAAAAAAAATCAATTACTCTAATAGATCTATCTACACAACCAAAAGTTTGGAGTCTGAATCAGGATGATACTAGCCTGAATCAGTCGTGAAATCAGTACTGGATCATGTATTTTGGGCAATCAGTCACGATACAGTCATGAAATCAGTTGCGACACAATTATGAAAAGGTCTTGCACTGGTTCAGGCCAGAGCATCGGGCATGATCAGCAGTGATACTTGTCAGGACTGTACCAGTACTGATATCAGGCTTGATTCGTTCATTTTGGGCAATATTGCTAATTCAGGCATGATTACTTTTGGTTGTGTTACTTGTGTACGGGGCATGTCTAAAACCCCGCCCTTCTTCCCTCCCACAATAGTTGTTTGACTTCTGACTCGACTTCTGACTGCTCAGTGCTCTGGCCTGGGGCCAAGACTGCTCATCGAACTGCTCATGGTACACTTATAGAACTATGGCCACTAGTCAAAATTGTTTAGGTACGCTTATAAGCTAAGCTTTGATGATGATGACAAAATCCCTCACCAAATCCACCATTTTGATACGTATGCTTTTGCTCGGTTTTATGCAGGAGTTGATGATCTTGTTGACGTTCTTGACTTATTAAAGAGATGTGGCTTCCCAGAAACAAAATGGCATCAGCTTGGACTGAGACTAGGACTAAGGAAGAATACACTGGATGCTATTGAAATGAAGTATCATAGTGATGTGTATCGTTGTATGACTGAGTGCCTCTCCCAATGGTTAAGTAGAGCTGATAATGTTGACAGTAGAGGAGGAGCCAACTTGGACTCACTGTCAGATGCTCTACGATCTATCAATGAAACTGCTGTAGCTGAGACGCTAAGTGAGTCAACCATGCATAACTGTATTTACATGTATATTATAACTATAACAAGAGGGTGTCACTTGCATTGAAACTGCTGTATTGCTGTTTCAGTTTTACCTGCAACCGCATCTTGACTGAGAATATATAGAGGTGTCAAAGAATTTACTAAGACTATCAATATCAATTAGGCAAAAATGGCCATACATGAAGGTATACGTATCTAAAAAGCAAGTCTTGATCTCTTAATATCTATCTTTTGGAGCTCTTTATGTCTTGATTTTCATTTCGATCTGGTCACAGGTGAAACAACAGACTATATGCAAGTGACAACCCCTTGTATAATCATTGTATTTTTTATCATAGAGCATCATGTTCTTATTAATATTTTTAACAACCGTCATACTTTCCTGTCTCAGTCTCTTTGTGATTCTGTTGGTATTGCTTGGTTACTTTATGCTGAATGTATGTTAACACAAGAAGCAGTTAGTAGAGTGGTGTCAGCTAGTCCCTCTATTCCTAATCAACGTGAGGCTCTATTAACTGTTGTCAAAGAAGCTGTTCAAACTAATACCAACAGTTTACATACATTTGCTAATGTATTGTGTACAATAAGTACTAATGTATCACTAGGACAAGCTATACTGGATGATATTAGTGAGTATGATAATATCAGTATGACCACTAATGTCTTGTGTTGCTAATTAAAACTATTGACAACTGTTTGTTTATAGGTAAGTATTTTCCTACTCCTAAAGTGGGTATGGTTTCTGAGACTCTTAAGGACGCTATTGTTTCTCAAAGTAATACACGTAATTAGTAATTATAATCATAATACTTTTATTATACATGTACATGCTGTAGATACAAGTACTGATGAAACCAAGATACCAAAAATTGCTCAATCTGGTATGATTCTTTCATTATTATAAATTATAACGCATTTTTGTTCACATATTCATATAGATACATCTACTTCTGATGCAAGTAATTCTGTTTCCCAACCTTTATCGCCTCAAGGTATAATTATTATTGTATACCATGTAGCCAGAAATTTCTGCGGCCCAAAATTTTGCAAATTTCCATCAAAATGGCTCTTGCAGATTTTATTTTGTGAATTCACCATGCCTTTTAAATGAATTAGGTCATTACTTTATGTACAAATTTTTGAAAATAAAATTTCTTTTTTCCATATTTATAAAAATAGCAGAAATTTTGGGCTGCAAAATTTTCTAGCTATGCAGTATGTTTAAATAAGTAAAAGATAGCTTGTGATTTTTAAATAATTTTTGGTGAAGGCCTATGGGTGGATTTTTCTTGCAGCTATGTGTATTATACAAAATACAAATATAAATTTCTCCAATGAAATATATTTGATTTTTATTTTTGCAGTTGAAGTACACGTTCCTGTTCCTAAAGACTTACTAATGAGCTTTACGTCAGTGAGAATGTCTTATGGAAGGATGTTTTATAATATTGGCAAGATTATTAAACGAAAATCTCCTCCTTTGGATGAAATAAAGGAATTCCTTTCTTGTTGCAGCTCAATTCTTAGACGAAAAGTAGAGCAATGTACTGATCTTTCTGGTATCTTGCATCTTATTCAAAACGAATGTTCACTGACTAATATTGAACTCCTTCATAGTGTAGTTGATGAAATGGAAGTTGCAGAAGCTACAAAATACATTGAGACATATAGAACTGAGTTAAAGGAATTCTGCAAGTCACTCTCTATTAGTCTTTGTTTGAAAGAAAGATTTGATTCCATTCCTCATCTTCTATGTGAAACAGTTACTTTTATCTTTGACTGGGAGCCTGAGGAACATGTACTGAAGGATATTAAGGATATACTGTCAAAAGTATCTGGTAAACTACTGATCATCAAGTATATAGAAACCTCCACTTCAATATCTGTCACTTGCTCTTTTCCTTTCTCTGATGTTGGGTTTACTGTATTGAGGATGATAGAGAATATTCATATACTAATGGGACAAGGATTAAAGAAACTGACTATTGGTAACTTAACATTATGGAAGAGACAAGACGTTAGACAAAAGGTGCACATGTGATAAATAGTTGAATATTGTTTTACAGTGTATGAATATTAATTGTTTTATGATACTACATAGGAACTAAAACAAAAGGATCAAGACTCACTACAACATATGGAGGTAAGTACTATAGTTTATTGGTGGTTTTCAAAATAGCAAATATTATCTATTGAATCCCGTTTTACCTAATTTAACACTTTACTAAAATACATTTTGCATGCAATATGCATGTACACACTGCATACAGTATTATACCTTGAAACATGTATCAATTGTTTTTGAATCACACACCATGTAACAGTATAGTTCCTTTACAGGTTATTTCTTATATTCTACTTGAAGAAGCTGAATATAGACTAAAAGATGCTATCAGTAGCAAAGAGAAGGTATGTCATGTTATACCAATCTGTGCAATGCAATTTTGTATGATACATGTATAGGAAACAATTGACTTAACACAAGAAATATCAATGGCTCAAGTATTTGAGGTTAGCTAATGCACTATTACCAATTTACTATACAGTTCAAAATTTTGAGGGCTATATATTGCATGGATTTCATGATTCTTTGAAGTACATTTGCAAAAATTGATTTATGCATGGTACAAGATGGCAGGGAGTCAGCCTGTGTACTTTTACAAAGCTCAAATTTGCAAAATTTGCTACCCTAAAAAATCTTGCACTATATTATTTAAGATACCGTGTAGATGGATTTTCCCATAAATTTAGCAGATTTTGCATGTAGTTTGTATGTTTCACCAAATTTTTATTCACCAAAATAAATGTACATGTAGTTGATCAAGTATTTTAATTATTAGGTAGAATCATTGTCTATTCAAAGTGATACTGAATCAGTTAAAGAAGTTGAGGTATATCTCATTAGTTTGTATTAATTGTAATAATTATTAATAGGAAGAACCACTTTATGAAGAGTTGACTGTATTGAGCTCTCAGTTTAATGAGATACTAAAAGAAAATAAAAAATTGTCAAACAAATTATCAAAAATGAAGGTTGAGTATTTGAGATCACTTTCTAGTAATACTGGTTCAGGTTAGAGTAGTTTTTTCAATTATATTTATAATTATATAATGTATTAAAGCTGCTAGCAAAGTGAGAAGAGGAATGGCTTTTGAAGCTGATAACTGCAAATTTCATCTTGAAGCAATGACAAGACCAGACTATCAGCCATTAGTAGATAATAAAAGAATAATAGAGAAATTACAAGAAAGGATAACATTGATGAATATGGAACTAATTACTGAAAGAGAATGCAATGAGAAGATTATGAAAGATATTAAAGGTTTAATTGATGATGTGTATGTCATCATTTTATTGTCAATTAGATTTGAAAGAGACTGAGGGTGAAGAGATTGAGTATGATAGTCTGAGCGATGATGAAGTGGAGTATCAAATGTGTGCAGTAAGAGAGACTGAGACAGTGAGTACACTCACTACACTACTTTTATTGTATAGTTCAAAGTGCATTGCAAACATCCTGTTACTGGTAAATTAAAGAAGTCAACACTTAAAGTTCATGAAGATGAATTACTACCCACAGTACTGGATAAAGCTTATGAGGTTTGTTATTTTTAGTTGATCTATTTCTCTTTATGTTTTTTCTTTCTTAGTTGATGAAATTAAGTCCTCATATTCCCATTGAGAGATGTCGTTTAGTTAACTATGATTTTGAGAATGATGTAATGTTTGATCTTGATGAAGTAAGTTTTATCTACTGTATATTTTTAGCTTTAATCTTCTTTTGTTTTGTGGTCAGTTTATAGAAGTACAGAATTTAACCATTTTTTATGCATTTATAAAATTCAAAACAACACTTTTGAAGTACTGCAAGCACTCTATAGCAGTTTTAAGGGGGGGGGCTGGTGAGCACAGCCCCTTTGTTTTTTTTTAATGTAATGCATCACAAGCCTTCCGAGACTGATTCTTCTCTACACTACAGTGGTTTTTCTATTGTTTTATCATCTTATCCTTAAATTTAGTCTCAGCATCTAACTATTGGAGAGATTGCTGGTGGGGATGGAGCTTATTATTATTTTAGGCTATTCTTAGAAACTTGTAAAGAAACTGAAACGTTTAAGAAATACAGTTGTGGAGGTAGTGCCATAACAATGCCTCTGATGAACTATCTACATTCAATGGTGTACATGTATAGGTATTAATCTAAAGATATCAATGGTTGATCTGTCAACTGGTGAAGTAGAACCAGCTAAACCAGTCAGAGGTGAATGGGGTTGGACTGTTGGAGAATTAAAGCAGTTTATAGGAGAAGTAAGAGGAAAGATTTATATTGTTCCTCTCTTGAACCAGTCCCTTTCTTTCTCTAGTTGTTTAATATTAATTTATCATGCTTGAGATTATTAATTGAGGAATATCATAGTGGCTACATGCATGTCCGGGATATTACAGATGTAGAAGGTTGTTTAGAGAAGATGCTTTATCAAGGATACCCATTTACTTTCAGCAAACAAGTCAGAAAGGTATATAAGCTATAAAAACTATAAAGGCTAAAAGTTTATCACTCATATGCATGTTAGTGATGGGCAAGTCCGAAGTACCGTATAGCTTGAAATTTTCGTGGGTTGATATTTTTGTGGTTTGCTCCTAGTGGGGCAATTCATGGTTGACAGTTTACATAGCCTGTAAGGGGATTGCACTTCAATGATTTTGTGGGTTTAAATTTTGTGGGCAGCCCCATAACCATGAAAACTACGAAATTTACATTCCACGAAAATTTCAAGCTATACAGTATTTGATCCTTCGATTCCGAATGGAATTGTACTCGTATAGAATGAGAAGTAAGAATTATTTGAAACGATTCCAAATTAAGCAACACCCATAAATATTAATAATAGTTAATTAATCAGTAGTTAATACCTCAATTATTCATTATTATTGCTGTAATTAATAACACGTGTCTTTGTACATGCGCAGATGTAATACTCGGAATCGGTATTCGATTCTAGTCTCAAAAGTATTTGGAATTGGAATCAAATGCAAATTTCTGGAATCACCCATCTCTAATACATGGTACATGTACTGTATGAGGTAGCATTGGTACATGCAGCTTTGTGCTCATTTGATATTTTTGCTGCCTCAAATATTTGTAACTATTCCAAAATTATTAATTTTCTGTATTATTCCTATATCCTGAGATGCATGTACAAATTTGGCTATTTTATAACAATTCACTATAATTAAACCCAACATTTGCACATGCTCAGTACATGACCATGACAAAACTGCCAACCCACCAAATGAAACAAATATTTTGCAACTATTAGATTAATAGCTTATACATGTACCGTAAATCCTTAAATAGAAGCCGCATTTGAATAAACGCCGGGGTAGCAATAAAATTAAACTATAAATACGCAACACTAGCCTAGGAGTGACTCAGTAGTCTAGTGGATAATGCCTGAAGTTCCAGAAGTCAAAAGCATGAGGTTACGGGTTCGAATCCTGCTCTGGGCTGACGTTTTTTTATTTTTTATATATTTTTTCGAGATCCAAATACCATTTTAGGAAATAGACGCCCGGGCTTTTATTTAAGGAAATACGGTACCTGTATTATGCTCATTTCTTTCTGTATATTTGTCACTTCCTATTTTTGCATGTGCACACTAACACACACACACACACACATTTCTCAGTTCAATATGTATGTATCGTCTGATCCTGAAGATTATCGAAAAGAATTCCATAATAGTTTGATGTACAGATACATTCAGAATCACATCTACTGTATACTGCTGAACATTACAATACCTCCTGAACCTGAAGCAACTCCCACTACAATTCGAAATGACACTATTGTATCTGAAGCTGAAAAAAGAATGATGATAAAAATTATCTCAATAACTGATGAAAAGAAAGGAAAAGAAAGAAGTAAAATATTGTTAAATATACTTGTCTTCTATTCATCAATACAGAGATACAGGTACAAGTTGATAAGAGAATAACATTAGCTCAATTGAAGGAGGAGCTGGTTCCACTGATTGGTGTACCAGCTACTGGTTTTAAACTGTACAGAATCAGTGGGTATCAAGAATATGAAATGGAGAGATGGGATAAGACATTAATGGGTACTAAATCTGGATCGGAGGTAGTTTTGTGTATTATTTGTTTTACTTTTTTCATTTCTTTGTTTACCCTACAAGTAGTTGATAACAAGACTGGGTAGAGCATTAGAAAGAGGAGAGTACAGAATTAAATTATATTTGTTACAAGTTAACAATATAGAGGTACATGTATAAGAATAACAGTATTTTATTCTCAAATCTTAATTATTTAGTTTTGTAATTATTTGATGAAATTTGTTGTTGCTAAGAATACACCAGTGAGAAAAATTAAGAAACAAATTATTGAAGAATTAAAGATACAAGGAATTGACTGTGATCTTGAATTAGACAAGTAACCACATCATGTGACTATTATTTTGTGACTCATTGTGTAGAATGAGGTTACGTAAAAAGATAGGTATGTCCCCTGGTACAGTATATCTTGATCAACGGGTAATTCATGCTAGTAGAGAAATATACGTCGAACAATTGAAAGGTTAGTATATCATTAGATTTTAAGTGCATTGATATGATAGTAAATTTGATATTATCTTATATTTTATTAGAGGAAAGAAATAAGAATTATGGAGAACAGAGACAAGTATATGTTATGAGGTGGCGTCCATCACAATGTTCAGTTGATCCAATAAAAGAAATGATACTGGATGCTAATTATTATTATTACAGTTCTAAATTTATTTTTAAGGTAAAATAAAAATACATGTACATGTTAATAATGAGGCTGTCTCACTGGGTTTAAGTTTGTTAGGATCAAGGACAATTGACAATGTTTATAATATAATGCTATGCCAGCCTACCATCAATTTTAAAAAAGTAGAAGTGATTTGACCTTTGACGCATGCTTTACGATAGAACAGAACCAAATTCTATACCAGTGTCAACATAACTCCAAGCCTAGCACAATATTGTAAGCCCACCTTTAGATCAATTTGTTCAAATAATATTGTTTTATTACTATGTATTATATCCCAACTATGTATATGTATTAACTTGTAAAAATAATTTTGTCAAAATCTTGAAATGCCTGAATCAACAAATCAAGCTATTTTCAATCTAGCACTGCCAACATTGTGAAATTTAACCATTGCCATTTTTGTGTACAATTCACTCACAACTATGTATAATATTGTATTGTATTTACTTAAATCAACATTAGTGTGTTAGCTACACTGTAGAAACTTGGAAAAAGTGCATGGTTAGAAATAAAATTGTTGCTAGTGGAGCTCATCCATACAAATATTATCATGGACACAGCAAAAAGCCTGTTCTCTATTGTTATTATTATTATTATTATTATTGTTGTTGTTTTTGTTCTTTCAGCTGTCAGAGTTTAGTGGAATTCCTGTTGAGTATGTCTCTTATTCACAGGTAACTATTGAATAGTATTGATATTAAAGCGTATTAGGGCAAGTTGTCAATATGACGCATTGCTTTCTTTTATTTGTGTTGTAATCAAAAGTGCTGTAGAAATAAATTCTAGCAAAGATCAAAATGCCATAATAGAACATTTTTATTATGATTTAATTTTGATGAATGCTATCATTCCTTCTAATCACAACACAAATGTAAGAAAAGCAATGCGTCATATTGAGAATCAACCTTTAATAATACTCTCTCTATATAGGTTTTAATCTCATTTCCAGTTGAGATATCATGTCTTGACATTGAGAATAAGTTTAAATGGCATTCAATCACTTCAGAGAGCTACTCATTAGGACTATATGATGATGGATGTGTCATATATTACAAGTACTAATGAGCACATACATGTACATGTACATGTACATTAATTTATGTTTACACATCTCTTACTGTTTATAATTATTTAGAGACAATAGAGAGACAATGAAAGAGTTAACCGATAGAGAGAGATCAGAAATACAAGAGGCAGAAGAAGCAAGGTCAGTAATTCTATGTACAACTACATCTATTGTACATGTATAGTGTGATCTCAATTAATTAATAAAATTATTTATCTTTTCTGTATGTCTGCCACTAAAATCATAAATAAAATCAGCATTTGAAATTAGAATTGCTGTATACCTACATAGACTTCACATACTATTATATACCCCTTTATTGTAGGTTGGAAAGAATTAATAAATACAAATGACAACATCATTGGTCCGACTAAACTCAATAATTTCAATTGGTTTAATTTTTGTGCTTTCATTTTTCTATTATCATTATTAGCTATTACTACTACTATGCTACATAGTATTATTATTTTTTGTTCTTGAATAATTGTTTATTATATGATACATAGAAATCTCTTTAGTACATAATTCACGCCCCTTTAAGGGGCGTGCTCAGAGTCAGTCTTTAAGGGGCGTGCTCAGAGTCAGTGCTGCATGAAAGTAGATCTAATGGCTGAATCCTTCAAAAGGTTTTTAAATCGTAAACCAGACCTGAAGGAGTTATCTGACCAGGTAACTACCAATAAATGGTTTCTCCTGGGAGTCCAACTGGAATGTGACACTTCGAAGTTAAATGAAATCGCAGAAATTGACGAAAGTGAAGAATATAAGACTGTGCAGATGTTTCAGCTCTGGCTGAACTTGCTGAAGACCAAAAGTATTGCAAGCAGGCGAATTTTGCTGGATGGTCTAAGAAAAAGGGTTGTTAATGAGATTTTAGTGGCTAATAATTATGAAAAATATTTAAAGGAACTCCATGATAGATCTGCCTACTGTAAGTAGTAATTTATTACATTTGTTTAATTTACAATTTATCATCTTTGTTTTTGTCACTTGAATAAAATTGAAAATGATTATAATTAATAACGTATTCACTTTCTTTATTTAGGCAGTACACCATCAGACGAGGCATATTATATTCTGCAACAGCATATGAAAGCGTTAAATGATGTTCTTATTTCTCCTGTAAATGTTTCTCAAATGTTATATAGCAAGAGATGCATAGACGAAGCCATTTTAGACGAAATAGAAGTAGAAAACAGATCTTTTGATGACAAAAAGACCCATCTCTTGATTGCTATTCAAGGAGTAGTGCGAAATAACTATAAAAAGCTTAAAGATATTGCTACAGTGTTGTCTGAAATTGATGAGACACAAGAGATAGCCCATCAATTGATACAAGAATACAGTAAGAACAAGTATAGCTATCAGTCATCTTTTTTTAATTTACAGATCATAGAGTGGCCAGTGAAGAATGCCTAGAACTGATGCGTCAGGAAGTAATTGGCCATAAAAATCCTGCTGTTGACATCTTAAGGACATACTATAGCTCTCTCTCACAGTCAATTTTAGAGCCTGCACATATTGCTAATATACTTCACAAAGAAGATGTCTTTTCTGATGGTATTGTTAGCAGTGTAGAATCTGAAATTGGTTCTTTGTCAGACCGTAGAGCTGTTTTACTTAGAGCTTTACGAAAAGTTGTCCAGTCGAACTATGCAATCTTGGAAATACTTGTCACTGTGCTGCGAAAATTCCCTGAAACTGCTCAAATTGGTGACAGAATTTTTGAAGAATACAGTAAGCTATTGAAAGTTGAAACTCACAAATTTTATTAATTTTAGTGCATCACTTTGGCAACTTCAATGCTGTTGAGGAAATCGATTTATTTTTGATGGAAAGTATGGAATTTAATACAATATTATGTTGTGAAATTAATTAATTTAGAAGGACAGTCTATTGGAGGACCCACTTCTGATAACGAAAGTATGTAATGATCATAAGTTATTAATTTTTAATAGAAAGATTGTTGTAGAAGAAATGTGTAAACATGGTTACAAAATCATTTTCCCACGTGGAATGAAGCAAGAATTTAGAGACATAAGAGTTAAATTTGCAACAAGCTTTCACGAAATTAGAATTATCTTTTCCAAAAAGAAGATAAACATCAATGATGTCAAGGTCTTCATTGCTGACTTTCGTTCTGACCTAACGTCACAATTGCAGCACAAGAAAACAAAGAATGACATACTTGAAGTTATCAAGAGAAACTGTACCATTGTTGATGTACACTGCTTGGAGGTAATAATGACTCATTTTAAGGTAAATGAAGCATTGACCATTATCAGATCATACAAAGAATTAGCTACAGAATTTTGTAAAACAGTAGCACTTCGCCTTTGTCTAGAAGAAAATTTAAAAGTTACTCCAAGCCCACCTTATCTCATGTATGAAACTATCACCTTTGTCTTGAATTGGAAGCCTGATACACAAACACTTCAAGATATCAGAGATGTTCTTGAAGATCTAGATCCTTTGAATAACTATCATATTCTGATAGAGCAATTTGGAACTGGTCAATCTGTTTTTTTCAGCTGCTATTGCCCTGGTAGTTACATGATTTTGTTTGTAATTACAGTTTTTAAGAAGATTAAAATTCTTCAAAAAAGAGGGTTAAAAGAGTTTAAAGTTGGAAATTGTACTGTATGGAGTACTGTTAAAAAGGTTTACATTATTTCTTTACTTCTATTGTTATTATTTTATTCTTTATCTAGGTGGAATCCGAGGCCTCAACTAAAGCATTAGATGTTACTACATATCCACAAAAAGGTTAATATTCAGTTAAATCACTAAATTAATTTTATTACAGACTTGGAAGATGATAAGCACATGCTATCTGAATTAAAGCAGCAACAACTGGTAAAAGGTATGAAAATCTTCATTCTATAGGTGTTAAGCAATTTTATAGAAAATGATCATGAGCAAGAGAAGAAACAGTTATACTCATCCACAGCTACCCTTGGTAACAATGTGTATTGTTCCTATAGTATGTGATAAGTCACTTTTCCCATTTAGATGAGCTGAATGCAAAGCTAGAGATACAGTCTACAATAAGTAAACGCAAAGGACAAGAAATTGATGATTTGAAAATTTTGATTAAAAAAAAGAACAATAGAATCACTTGTAAGAAATCCTTCATGCCAATCACTAACCCATGTAATTATAGTTCTTGAAGGAGAATTAGAGACGCTTCAGAAATTGTTAAGTGAAAAACAAACTGATTATAAAGAAACAGCAAAAAATGCTGCAGTGGCTTTTGATGAAGGTATACATGTACTTTATATGTACCAAATTATAGTCCACAATTTTTGATTTATAAAAGGCAAAAATTAATGTTTGAATAAATTTTGCACAAAATAATAAATTAAGAGTGTTTGCTGATACTTTTGTTACCTTGCACTTAGAATAAAACATATCTTTTTTATTTAGATATGACTGGAAAAGTAGACTGGAGTGGTGATGAAGTTAAATTAAATAATCCTTCTCTCATACAGTGTCAAGAGGTTATATCTCAATTGACAGACAATCATCAAAATTTTCGTCTTGAGAGGCCAAAAGTTGATGCCATTCAATATCTCGTGCCACTAGTGTTACAAAAGAGCACTATAAAACGTTTTAGCATATCATATACTCAACTGACACCAGATCTAATTCACTCAATTTCTTCTAATCACATGTCAACCAACACATCTCTTAAACGGCTAGCTTTACTAAGTGGAGCAATCGATGATATTGGAGTCATTTTGCTTACACAATCACTGAAGTATAACAAAACGCTCACTTCATTATCTCTGTACAATAACCCACAGATAACTTCAGCCAGTGCTACATCATTAGCTGACCTTATTCATACTAATCACACTCTTACTGAGCTCTCAGTTAGCCGAAGTTCACTAGATTCTAATGGAGTACTGCTTATACTGAATGCACTTCTAACCAATAAAACACTAACAAGATTAGAAATAGACAACAGGCATGAGAATGCTTGTTCTGCATTTTCTTCTGTTAAGCATATAATAACATTTTATTAATTCTTACTTTATCTAAATTTTATTTATCATTTGATTTTACATTGTTCAAATATAAAATAATATTAATATTATATTTGATATAAATTTTACTTGATTATACAACTGCAAAACAGTATGCAATTTTCTTGTTTCCCCTGCTCATTGAAGCATCTTTCGACCACTTTTCACAGCATTGGTCAAGAGTTAACTCTATGGCAGGACATAAAGGTACAATCTAATTATTATTATAACATTGATTGGCAATTTTTCTTGCCATGGTATGATTGGAATTTTTCCCCTAACTGGAGTCACGTTTCACAGATGTACATCAGTTTCCTCAAAAAGCCTGATTGAGCTCTTGTATTTCTACAATAATTAATGACTTCATTGATCAGTTACTAATAGAAAAAGAAAATTACAAAATCAAATTGTATACGTCCCATCCATACATCTTAACATAATTAACACAATTAAGTTAACATTGCATGACTTCATATTAATCAATACGTCACCATGAATGATAATGAATATTAATTACATAAACAAGTACTACGCAAGAGCAGGACGAAGACGCCTAATTCATCGACTTGTTTGGGCTTTATATACAACAAACAGAAATAAACTTCGTTAACCCGAATGGACGACGTAAGTCATTGACTTAATAGACTGTTAACTTATAAGGAAAGTCTGATAAGGGGAAGACAAAATAGAATCCTCTCAATAATCACAACAATGATAATACCATAATAAGATTTATAATACTCGTTAGGCACTTAAAATGTGTACAAGAGAAAAGGATCAGCTCATAATAGCACTTTACTGTGGCAAACAACATCAAACCACAAATGTTAAAAATGGGTGTGTCATGGTTTATAAATTAATTACTACCTAATTGATTCACTTTTTTATCAGCATTTGTAGTTGTGAGCACTTTAAAAATACAAATATCACAATAATTCCCCAAAAATTATACATAGTATAATTATTATTAATCCTTTATTAATGTGCTTACAGTAGTTATCTTTCATTTTTAGCAAGAAGAGGCTATCATTACAGTAAAACCATTTTATTCTCCAACGCCTCCTTTACTGGAGGAAGAACCAATTACAGATGAAGAAAGTAATATATAAAATACATAAAATAACTTAATTTATTCACAACAATAGTTACAAGCAATAAGTTGCCTGGACCACCACAGCAAGAGGTCTCAATTGATAGAGATACAGCCATTATAGCCGTAACTTATCGTGGGGAACTTTGGAAAATAGAAAGATTAAGGGGAGGGTCATGATTGAAACATTATATCACGGTTACATGCATATGACAATCATTATTTTTGTATTCCCATTGTCTTAAAAAGTTATTTCCCTTATAATAAATATCTTACAACTAAAGCCAAGTAAAGGGGCTGCTGTTGTTATGCTCTCTACCAATAGGTAACTTTAGCAATGCTTTGATGTGGTTGCTACCTGCGCTAGAGAGACAACTTCAAGCAACATGTTGCCAAACCACATCAAAGGTTTGACAGGCTCCATAAACTCATATCTTATCTGATACTTGTGCTCAGAAATAATAAAAATGCACGTACATGTACATACATGTAATAATTCAAACAATCAAGATTCTACATGCATGTACATGCAGCATAAAAACCTTGATATCTATCAAAAATGAAATGAACATTGAGATTTCTCAATTTCATCTTTATAAACTGTAGCATTGGTATATTTGTAAATTTTAGATGGCAGTTAGAAAAATACCATACATGCTGTTGCCATGGCTAATACTAAGGGATGATGATTATGGGCTATATAGCCAAAAACACATCAGTTTCTATAATAAATTTATAGTAAATTTTCTGGTGCATATTGATGCACTTACGCAATTACAATTTTCATTAATGCTCATAACTAGAAATTATTTTTTGGAAATTTCTACATCGCATAGGGGCATCAATGTGTATGAGAAAATATAATAAAAATTTGGGGCAATTTCAGAACCAATTTTCAGAAGAAAACCATGGGCTATAATAGCTCAAACTTTTTATATCACATAGGAGCATCAATGTGTACCAGAAAATGTAATAAAAAGTTAGAGCAATTTCAGAACCATTTTTCAGGAAATAACCATTGGCTATAGCCATTGCTTTTTTTAAAACTGGCCAATTCAATTAAATGGCCACAGCTCAAAAATTATTTGTCAGAATCAGCTCAAACATTCTAGACAGCATAAGTATATCAATATGTATCAAAAAATATAATAAAAATTTGGGGTGATCTTTGAGCCAATTTTTATTTAAAAAACCATGGGCTATTATAGTCTTTACTTTTTGGCTTTTAAAATTAGCAATCATAATAATTCTTTCCTTAATACACTATGTACAGTTACATGTAAATGTATCTTGTGCTTTAAATGCGAAATCAAGACAGTATGAGTTATACATGAGGCTTTGGCTCAAAAACAGTACAGTGATAGTCTGGTCACAGCATGACCAGACTAGTACAGGGATTTCAGTCAAAATGTGCCAAAAGTGAAAAGTAGAGAATTTTTAATTTTTCTGATGCATATACATGTTCTTATACACGTTGCATAGAAAGTTTGAGCTAACTTCAATCAGATTTGATTTTTTACAAGTTTTATAAGTTACTCAAAAATTGAGCCAAAACCCTTCCTCCACAAGTAGCAAAGGGGTGGGACAAGACTATCTAGTATGCTACATGCCAAAAATGAAAAGTAGTTTTTCCCGCTTGATCTACTTTGTACTTATGTTGTATAACTTTTATACCAACTTTGAGCTGATTCTGATCAAATATAGATTTTTATGACTCAAAAATCAGGAATTGAGTCAAAACTGGCCGTGAGAAAATTTCCATTTTCATATTTTAAAAAAATTCTTAAGCCCCTACCTGCCAACCCATTCATAATCATAATCTTAATTACCTTTTTAGTCTCTCAGTGGCTTGACTTGAGCTAGTCCGAGAGTCAGGCCGAGTCAGGCTCTGATTTTTTGTTTGCTGTTCACTAACTGTAAGGCGTGGCAATCCAAAGCGACCACATGATAACACGTGCACTTCTATGTGGTCTAGGCTAGCTAGTTTGTGAACAAATTTTACATAATGCCTGGTCCACCCCGGGATAATAAAAAAGAAAGCTGGAACTAAGAAGAAGGCATCTAATCCTCTAGTTTCACTATGGCACTCGGTGCCGGTGCCTCCATTGCCAGAGGGTACAATCCTCTCTGGGAGTAGTCTGGGAGCTTTACTATGGGAAAGTGGAGGCTAGGAAAGTCAACAGGGAAAGGAGTTTGTGGAGAAGTTTATGAAGCATCTTCAACAGCTGCAAAATTCTCAGGCAGTTACGCCATTAAAGTGGTAGTTTGGTAAACCTAATGAATACGAGATCTACAGACCAGCTGGCACTTAGTATGATTCATAGAGTTGTAAGTACAGTACAGCATGATTTATTGGCAAGGAATTGATATTGCCAATTGACAGTTTTATGAACAAATTGCCAATATAAAATCTGCCATATTGCTTCAATTTGAGCTAATTAACTTTCTACAGGCAAATTGCCAAAATATTACACTCACCATCATGATACTATAAATATACAGTCAAATTTTTCTGCCATAATTTTCGAGTCCTAGTGCAATGTTTGTCTATGGAGCAGTGGAGCAATCGGGAAAAGAGCTTATTTTCCAAAAACTGCTGTATTTGTGACAGCAATCTTGTTACTTTTAAAGGCCATTAGGACATATAGAAGCAAAGATATCGCTTTCTCCCATTCTACTCTTAGTAAACTATGGCTTTATAAAGATGGCAGGAAAATTTTACTTTATCTACAGTATCATGATGAATAATACACTTAAAATTTTATCAATACACTTAGCGCCAACTGGTCTATAGTAATTGCAAACTTTGCATTTGGGAAATTATTATAATGATGTGCAATGAAGTGTCCATTTGTCAGTGCCACTGTCAGGAGGAACTTTGTGGCACACCCCATTCTAGAAATTCAAGGGAGCATCTTGGCTCTATTGTCATGCAAATATTAATTTTTTAGCACATTTTATTTAAAACACAAAACTTTCAACCCTCAAAAATTTGAACATACATGTACATAGTATATTATGTAAAAATTAGATCACAGACACAATTTTTAAACACGGAAATTTCTACCGCATGAGTTTCCTGATTTATGTTTGTAATTAAATTGTTTTTTCTATTAAAACAGCAGCCAATAAACAATGGATGATTAAATTTGGAAATAAGGTGTTACGCAGAAGTAGGCCATTCAAATAAGAGTGAGGAATGCTTTTTATTGTATGTATTTTTTATTTATTTTACTACTAACAGTAAATGATTCAGTGGAGTCTCATGATTAAAATATTTTGCAGTACCTCAGTTCATTGATGGGGGAAAGAATGAGACTTCCCCGTCTTTGCAGTATCGCTTTCTTGTAATGGAGAGATTAGAGACAATATTGAAAAGCTATCTAAAGAAGCCGGGAGAAAGTTTGGAGTAAAGACTATTTGCTATCTGGCATTAAGAATAGTAAGTGAATTATTATTGTAATTATCTTTGACCATCCATCTCTTTACTTTGTCTCTTTCCTTCCTCTCTCTCTCTAAAGTTAGAGGCACTTGAGTATATGCGTAATTCACGGTTTGCTCATGCAGATATTAAAAGCGCTAACATACTTACTGGATATTCCCAAAAAGATTAGGTATGAACTTTCTTTCTCCTTTCATTGCTGTTCTTTTAGTCTAAAATTATTTTGCAAATTTGTCATTGACCCTGTACTATGTATAGTACTTCATTAATAATGGCTGAGAGTTCTCTATTTTTTATGTTATATTTTTCTGATTCATTATGTTCACGTTGTTTAGTAAGTGGGACTTGATTCCAATCAAAATTTGATTTTTGCCAAAAAAGTTTTAAAAGTCCCTTAGAAATCTGGCCAAAGTTTTTTATGAGTTTTCAAAGTTACTCAAAAATTAGGCCAAGGATCCTGTACTATACACGTACATGTATATATAATATAGAATTTTGTCAAAAATGGCTTGGAGAGAATCTTCAATTTTGCATATTTTCTTTTCTTGCTGTTGTGTCTAATTATCTGTTACATTTTATTTTCAGGTATACTTGGTAGATTATGGATCATTTTTTCATACCGGTATTTTGAAGGTGGTCACAAGCCATACGGATATTGTTATGGCACTCTTCCTTTTACAAGCATTGATGCACATAGAGCTAGTAAGCCTCATTGTAATAAAATCCCTACTTTATATTGATCAATTTTTGTTATAGATCCATCACGTAGAGGAGATCTAGAAATACTTGGCTACTGGTTGTTACAATGGTCTAGCTTGTGGTAGACTACTGTGGGAGGATTGTTAGATGATATGTCAAAGGTAGCAAGTTTGAAGAGAAGGCACGTAATTGGTTGATAATAATTTATTTTGAATGCCTTAACTAAGTTAACATTGCTTGCTATAGTTACCATAGCTGAGTGTAAGCATGAAGTGAGGGTAAAGTAGTCATTGTGAGTGAGTGCGTTTGTTAGCTATTTGTGTTTTTCATTAGATGTATATTTATTATTATTATTATTATTATTATAAAACTGTGAAAGTCAACAGCATGCCTACAACATACACCAAACAAAAGAATTGAGGAAATCAGATGTTGTGTCAGCCTGCCATCCACCAAAATAAGGTGGTATCAAAGCCACATTATACATGGGCATTTAATGACAAATGACATAATACATAAATCTATTTATGCTCTTGATACTGCTCATCAACAAGGATTCACAGCCCACCCAGTATTTGATGGTCTTTTGCTAGACTTTTAACTACCGTATAAATTTTGCATTGCCTCTCTCTGCTGTTTGTCTGTATGTATTGAAAGTGGTTCCATGATTGCACTCATAAGTTTATGTACAAAATCTATGTAACATTTAGTTTCAGCCCAATAGTTTAAACTAAAAATTAAAGGAAGTTAAATAATTTTATTTTGAACATTTAAACAGTGTATTCATTGAATAAAAATGAATTTAATCACTTCCATTTATGGTTACTGTGATTTTTACATAAACAGTAAAAATATGGTGACCTTTGCTGTTTTATGTCTTCTTGCTTGTGTTTTATCTGCTAAATTTGATGGACCTCATCTTGTACCTAACTTCCGACCTCCATCTGTACCACTAGTTGTTGTCAATCCTTATCTCAGGTACAAGTAGATTGTGTGTGTGTGTATTATTGTGTACTTCCCTTCATTAGTATATGGTCTGATGCTGATCATCTTTATGATGATTTTCCTAAGCATTGGAGTGGACCTGTTATCTGTCTTTCAGGAATGATAAGCATTGATGGCAAAGTATACAGGTAAATATTTATAGATGCATGTATGAGCAAAAATAGTCTCTTTATTTAATTAAAAGGTTTATGGCTAAAGATACAGATCTGGCACCTGATGTAATGACTCAAGTCAACCTTACTGTAATAGTTTTTTTTTATAAAGTGAACTATTACTTGCTAGCATAAGTAGGTATATCCAACTCAGACAGTGTATGTATTTCAGGAAAGTGGTATACAGCTTACACTAACAGTTAGTATTATAGAATGTTCCATAACAGTTCTCAATTTTTATATTAGTTTTCAACTCCAGCTTTTGCAGCAACAGATAAAATTCCAACTTTACCAATTACTTTCTTGACTTATACTGTAGAGGCTATTGATGGTTTGTCAAATCACACTATTAAAATCTACTATGATAACACAGCTGAGGTAATAAGCTCTCTAGATCTACTTTAATTTGTCCTTAGGGTGTTGTAAGTGATACAAAACAGATGGTTATTTGGGAGCATGCACCACTAATGCGTGGACAGATAGCAATGAGAATGGGAACAACTGAGCAAGTATGTGTTATTTTATTTGTAATACCTTGATGCACAAATTCTTTAGGATTATTTTGGACAGGATAGTGACCGTATTAATTGGGGTAAGGAATAAAAATATTACAATTACTGTGGCTTAAACAGGTTATTGGTATGTAAGCACCATACTTGATAGAGGAGTGATTGCTACAATGGCTCCTGCAGTTGATACAAGAACTGCATTTATAGAAGGCAAAGTTCTACCACCCGAAGACAAGGTAATAATAAAGACATTTTAATAGTATTTGATATCTAATAGAATAAACCAAGAGCTTGTCAAGATAACTGGCCAGTGTTAGCCATAGCTTGGGATTTTGGTACTATCACACCAGGACAACCATCACAAAGGTGGCTACAGATATCCTATGATCAAGTCTATTCAATGAAATACTTTGGAACAGCAATGGAGCCACTCTGGAAGCACAACTATGAAAACTTTACTGGCCTTATACGAAATTCAGAATACGAGACACTGAAAAAGGTACTTTTAAATTGTTGGTTACTGTCCATCTAATCATTGCAGGCATGTGATGACAAAGATGCTGAAATTATTGAAGCATTATATAGTGTTGGGGGACAAAATTATGCCACAATTTCATCATTAGCTTGGAGGTAGACTGCTATGGATCATTGACTTATTGTTTTATTGGTGTTAGACAAGCAATAGGAGGTACTATTGCTGTTTGGAATAATGTTACAAATGAGCCATGGGTGTTTTTGAAAGAAATATCAAGTGGTGGTGCTACAAACACTGTAAGTCTCTCATAAAAACTCAATTAAATTTGAGTTTTTCTAGGTTGATGTAATATTTCCTGTTGCTCCTCTTTTCCTATGGGATCTCCCTGAGGTTTTGAATTTACAAAAGTGCCTATTTATGTGTCCTTTTTAATTTTACAATAGGCCCTTCAGTTAATGCTGCTTCCTCTGCTCAATTATGCTAACAATGGCACAAAAAAATATGGACTAGACATACCTTACAATTTGGAATGGGTAAAGCTAGCTGTATTTTTGATTTTGCTATCATTTTTTGTAATTTTTTAGGCACCTCATCATTTAGGCCATTGGCCAGGTTAGGCAGCATTTATACACACAATATTATCTGTCATAATCTTTTAGTATGTGATTTAGAGCCAAACAATGAAGAACAAATGCCAGTAGAAGCATCTGGTGACATGGTTAGTCATGACAATTTTTGTCTGCAAGCCTTTGAATACTTATAGCTTTAAAATATGAGATTAAAATTTCCAACAAACTCCAACTAAAATTTCCAGTTGCTATACTACTAGTATTACTATACCTTAAATCTTAAAAAATTACCATAGGCTTGAATTATAGTAATTTCTCTGAGCTGATTTGATATAGTCTGTGAAGTTTGTTTTATTTAGTTACTAATGATAGCTGGTGTTGTTCTTCAGACAAAAAACTTGACTTTCCTTGATCCATACTGGCCCCTATTAACAATATGGGCTGACTTCATTGTAGCTAGTCTCCCTGATCCTGGTAACCAATTGTGTACTGATGACTTTGAGGGGCCATCACCTCATAATATGAACTTAGCTGCTAAAGTAAGACTAATTTAAGTATACTCTACATAATAGTTATTGTGTGTTTGGTAGGGTATGGTAGCTCTTGGAGCATACTCTCAATTGCTAAGAATGAAAGGAGACACTGCATCAGCTGAGAAGTATGACACTGCTGATACTCAATTCTTACAATACTGGACAACTAATGGACTGGTGAGAAAGGCATATGGATTTTTATGTGAATTATATGGATTTTAATATTGTCCTTATAGGATGGGGATCACTACAAGCGTCAATATGACTTACCTGGTTCATGGTCGCTCAAGTACAATCTTGTATTTCAGGTATAAACTGTATTTATATATTTATCTATACATTATTATTTTTTGCAATGACAGAAAATTCTAAAGTTGGACATTTTTCCACAATCAGTGTTTGATCTAGAACTGAATTATTACATGACCAAAATGAATATGGTAGATCTATATTTATTACTGCTACAGTAATCATGAGACTTGTTGATTTTACAATAGTATGGCATACCAATGGATGATCGTCATTTGTATACTAAAACTGATTGGCTCATGTGGACTGCTGCAATGGCTTCTGATGATCAGGTACAATTAGATATTAATGTACGAGATTCATAATAGACACTGTATCAGTTTAACTCTATAACCTCTGCTGTGTACAAGTTTGCTAATGAAACACCAGATAGGTCTCCATTCACTGATTGGTTGGTATAATTAATCTAATAACAATCATTATTATTAATTTAAAGGTATGCTGTTGATACTGCTCATCGACAAGGATTCACAGCTCGCCCAGTAATTGGTGGCCTTTATGCTAGACTTTTAACTGCTATGAAGAATTAGTCTAGTAAACTGCATTACTTTTTGCTGTTTGCTACTAAGAAAATAACACCAATAGTTAGTTATATTGATAGCTTATAATATCAGCAAGGTTAGCCTGGAGGCTATTATAGCCCAAGGTTTTTCTGAAAATGGGCTCTAAAATCACTCAAACTTTTAATAATATTTTCTGATGCATAATGATGTCCTTATGCCATGTACAAAGTTTGAACTGATTCTGACAAATAATTTTTAAGTTATGACCAATTTTAAACACAAGCCATTTTTGAAAAAAGCAAAGGGTATGCCCATGGATTTTTCAAAAATTTATTCCAGAATCACCCAAAATTTTTATTCATTTTCTGATGTACATTGATTTTCTTTTTTATGCTATGCTTAAAGTTTGAGCTGTTTCAGACAAATTTTTTTCAAGTTATGACTATTTCAAAAATGAGTCAATTTTTGAAAGAAGCAAAGGCTATAGCTATTGGTTTTTTAATCCAAAGCTTTTGTTAAATTTCTAATCTACATGTATATTGACATTGTGTTTCTGTCAAAAATTTTTTGAGTTTTACCATTTATAAAAACAAGATAATATTTGGAAAATCAAAGGCTACATTGGCTCTGAAATCACTCAAAATTTTTAGTACATTAAATTTTTTTGATACATATTGATGTCCTTATGCTATACAAAGTTTGGGCAGATTCCAACAAAATATTTTTAATATTATGAGTTTTTCAAAGAATGAGCCAATTTTCTGAAAAAAAGCAAAATTGTGAATCACTAAATGATGATGTTATTTTGTCGATAAAAAGAGGAAGAACAAATAATTAATAATTATATTAACATTACTGTACTAACATGCATGGAGCAACAGGAACAGGATCCATGGATCAGTTTTTACCTAATACAAGAAGAGTAAAGAGAAAAGGGAGAGAGTGAGTTTGCACTAAAAGTGATGCACATAATAATACATTTACAATTTACATGTGTACAATGTACAACATGTACATGGGTCATTACCTCATCATCAATCTTTTGATTTGTTTCTTCTCTTTCCTTTTCTTCTATAGTAAACAATGACTTGCCACCATAACCATGCAGCATCAGAGGAATGTAGTTGGATATTAGATAAAGGTACAATAAGGGTTAATATTAATGCATATATACTAATTTTAAAGCTACATGTACACACATGTATACTGCATGTACTCATTATGAAACCTCCCCCCCTTTCTCTCTCTCTCTCTCATTCTTTCAGTTTTATATCAGGTCAATTGTCACAGTTGGAGGATAATTCTGAACTGAATAGAACAATAATAGAGAAAAATAGTATCAGTAGTAATATCTGAAATAAATGAAATGTATAAAGACCTAGCAAAAATGGTAGTGGAACAGGATAGAAAAATAGGAGAAAAAAAGGAGAGATGGTGGAAGCTTAAATTTTTGTTGCTGAAATTATTATTATTATTATTAATATTATTATTAGTCTACTCTTATCGTCAATTATAAGGTACAATATTTGATGGGATTGAATACAATGTCAAGAGGACACTTCATAAAGTCACTGAAGGTGTCAAACAACTAGAAAAGGTAGTGAATGAGATTAATTTTGTATATGTACATGCATGTACATGTACATGTAGTTCAAAAAATTTTGATGATGGAAAATTTATACATATACAAGTACAAATGCAATACACACATGAAGCATTATAATGACAGACCCAGTTACATGTATAAAACTTTTGTACAGCATTCCAGGACAAAACCACTTAATTCATGAATGTTTTTGTCCTCAAAAGTTTTTAAGTTACTTTATTTACCACTCTCCTTGTTTTCTTCAACTGCATTAACATTCATTGTCCCTCTCTTCCTCGTTTCTTCATCTTACGCTTAGAAGCATAAAAAAATTACTTATTATAATAGTATTAATATAGTTATAATAGTAGGGGCTGTTGTTAGTTTTATAATTGTTAAAGTTGTGAAGAAAAGAAAAGGGATAATTTAATGATATTAATTCACTTTATTAAAGTACAATTTGTATTAATGCACTTAACTATCATCAGTTTTTTTAAACATTTGAAAAAATGACAAAAACCTAGTAATCACATATGCAAACAAAATACTAAAAATTACAAAAAAACACAAAGCCAAAATAATCATAAAGCTAAAATCAAGAGTATGCGAGACTAGGAATCCAAAAAAGAAAACAAAATAATAAAGTAAGTTGAAGAATAAAGAAAACAGCAAATCACCTAAATCATTATTGCTATTATTATTTATATCAAGAATATATAATGCACTCATTTTGTACTTAAATATGTACTGTGTGCATGTTACATATGCACTATTGGTAGCGGTTTACATGGTTGCTCTTTTCTGTGTCTATCAATCAATGTTTCCTTTTGATCTTTAAGAGTATCTTTCAGGAGACGAGGAGCAGGGTATCCAGTATAAATCCCAATATATTCAAGCGCTGGATGGATGAAGATAGTTTCATATAAATGTTGTACTAGTTCTATCCAGTTAGGTTGAAAGATCTTTTTGTTAATATCTTTACATTTTATCCTCAGTAGTCTGATGGTTGCATGTGACTGCAACATGTTAGTAACAGCAGGTAGTACCTGTTCATAAAAAAATGACGTTATTATTTGTTTCCCCTCTTCCCTACAACAGTAATTGCATGACTGATCTGGTTTGAAGTTCACTTCAAGTTCTACGAGATTTTTCTTTTCAGATATGACATTAATAAAAGTTCTTATCTCTTCATTCACTGGAAGTGGAATGGATACACTCAACTGCTGTAGACTTGTGTTGTGTCTGAGACCAGTTGTTAGGAAGGACAGGAATGAACTGGGAATAGGTATGTACCAGTCACTGTACCAGTCATTAATTTTAATGTATTTCAGAGCTTGGTTTTGTGTTAGCATATCTTGTAGACTATCATCTACATTGCGGGTACATACTCTCTCTTCCTTTATCTCCACATCCAGAGCTTTAAGTGTAGCCTTGGTTTGTAGAATATTAAATAGTTCAATAGCACTCTCAGCTGTGTCTAGTGGTAAAGTAAGTGTATGTAGACTAGGATGAGAGTCAAATAGAAGATGTGGTGGGTATGGTTCATCTAGTATCAGACAGTGTAATCCTTGGATATATAGAAGGAGTGCTGTCATCAGTTCACTACTCTTCTTTTCTCCTCCTATCTCTAGAGCAGTCAGTGGCGTGTTCACCTCTACTATATTTAGTGATGATGGTATGAGCTCATCATCTATGTTCAGTGAAAGAGCTTGTAATGTGTTGTTGCCCTTTAGTAACTGCTCTATTACTCCATCTTGTAGAGGAGAAGGAGGAGCTAAAGGAACATGTACATGTATCATTAACGATACTATTGTTTTGTTTTTTGTTACTCCTCTAATGACACTGATAATGGTACTTGATATTTCTTTCTCTCCTTTATACTCAATCTTCATTTCTTGTAGCAATAAATTCATTTCTATACATGTCTCAAGTTTAGTGCACTTGCATGTGTAGTATGTATTGTCAAATGTTGGTATAGTAGATCTAGGTTGTCTCATTATTAAATGAAGTATCTTCAATTGAGGAAGATTGAGAAACTGTAACAATACAAAGCAGGGAACATATTGACCTGACTTTAATCCACAGTAGCACTCCTGAATATTGTATAGAAGTGATGATTGTAATAACTTGTGTATTAATTCATCAGTAGGATCATAGAGCCATCGACGTAACTCAAGTCTCTTACACTGGGTCTGTAGTGAGTTATCGGTTAGTCCACTATTATTCTTCACTACTGGACTAAGTCCAGTATTAAAGACTGATAGTGACTGGTTAAATACACACCCCAGGTGCAAGTGATCCCATTTTATGTTGGAATTGTTTATACAATAACTGAGACACAACCAGTCATATAATGATAATGATTCACTATTCAGACACAGTGAGTGCTTGTTGATGGATTGTGCTAATACTTGACATAATGTTTTGTTCTGTGATTCATACAGGAGTTGAAAAAGAAGAATAGGAACATTGCCAAAATCACTAAAACTGATATGATCATATTCTCTAACCTCAGGATTCTGATAAAAGGAAGTATAGCAAGTGTCAAATCCAAACAATGGCTTCTTTTTACACTGTAAGTCATGTTGCTGTTTATTAAAAAAATACTGTTGATAGCTCTCATGTTCAAGGTGAGTTAGGCCTGCTACAAATATCAGACACATTTGAAAGTGATCATGATCGAAGTGATCCTTAAACACTTTTTCTGTCTTTTCGTGCTTAACTATCCACCATGCAGCTAGAAAATCCTGTATACTCCAGTGAAGGAACTGATACTTCTTCTCACGATATTCTATGAATGCTGTCATCAATCCAAGATAGTCTTCCTTGACTGCCTCACTTGGTGATGGTAGTTGATGTGAAGAGAATGTCATTGTTGTATTAGCCAGGTTAGTATAAGCTATTTGACACATCTCTTGTAAAGGTTTAGCTAACTGTAATGGTAATGAAGAAAGACTACCTAAATCATGCGGGTCAATGTCATGTCTGCCTTTTATTTCAACATGTCTGCTGATAGTTTGTAGGATAAAGTTCTCATACAGTTGAGTGAGAGTGAGTGTTGTAGGTAGGCGTCCTCCTTCCTCATGATAAACTAAAATGACCATGGAACAGACTAGTGGTACATAACACAATGATTGGACAGCCTTTCGTACTTTGAGATCATTAACAATTTTTTGTGCTAGTTCTGTATCTTTTTCAAGTGCTTGTATAATTACTGTTGATATTTCTTCCTCAGAAAACCCAATGACCTGAACATGTCTACTGAGAGTATCCATCTTCAAAAGTGAAGAGGAGGCATAGCTACGAGAGGTAACAATTACTGAACATTTGGGTAACCACTTTCTATGAATGATGCTAGCAGCTAATGAAGACTGTCTGAGTTGCTCACTTAGTTCATCCCAGCCATCAAAGATTATCAGTAATCCTTCCCCATTCCTCTTCTCAAACCATTCAGCTACCATGGGAACTTCATAATATCTATGCACAAACAGGTCAGCTAGTTCTGTAGTATCTGTAGCTATCTTGGCTTCTCTTAAAGGACAGTAAAGTACCAAGTCATACTGCTGGTGTACAAGTGTTCCATTAGACCACATATTTAAAAGTTTACGACAGAGTGTGGTCTTGCCAATACCAGGAGGACCATCT
This sequence comes from Amphimedon queenslandica, assembly GCF_000090795.2. Lineage (NCBI taxonomy): Eukaryota > Metazoa > Porifera > Demospongiae > Haplosclerida > Niphatidae > Amphimedon > Amphimedon queenslandica. The sequence goes on along the minus strand of NW_003546470.1, from coordinate 120,509 downwards.
ATTACTACTCTGAGAGATAGAGAACTCTCTGTGGGTTTTAGAATATCTTCAACACTTATCTCTTTGTTTTCAGTTAGTTTAACTGTTTTATCAACTAGTCCTCTTAGCATATGCCAAGCTGATTCTGCTTGTGTGCTAGAGTCTTGTTTTTCTACTAATGCTAATTTTCCAAAAAATTCTTTTCCAATTTTTGGTAGCCAATCTGATGTAGATCTAGCAACAATAGATTGGGATTTGTAGTATTCTCTCATACTGTCAGCATATCCCTGAACATCATTTGGTATTGAACTAATGGGTTTAGCTACATCAGACTGACCTATTGATTAATTAGATACATAAAAAAACAATGTATACACATAAAATGATCTATTACATTTTACAATAGTAACTGGTGTTTTGGATTTATCATCAACTGGTGATGGTAGTACAGTATCCAAACTGACATTATCAGGTATAGACTGACCTAATGTATTAAGATAATTATATCACTGACACACACACACACACACTCACCTAACTCGTGTAGTATAGAGATAGCAATATCTGTTAGTGTACAATGTTGGTTTATTAATACATGACATATATCGATAAGATACTGCTCTGGATTAGGAGAGGATTCCAACAATTGCTCAATGATTAGCATAATTTTACTAGATTTCTCATTATCGGTTACTCCTGATACATGCATAGCTTCTTTAGTCTGTTGTGGTATCAATTCTTTAGCATACAGTGCATCAGTTACATTGTATAGATTCACACTAATAGCATGACCTAATTTATATGAATGAGTCCTTAATATATCTTTTGGATTACCTGTAGTAGTGTATCAGTTATAATGAGTGTCATATTAACTGTATGCTTACCTGATGTAATACTAGTAACAAGTTTATTAATTACAGAAACTGATGATAATACAGTAGATACTACTGGTGCAATACTAGAAACAGGAGCATCATTATTACCTATTATTCATTTAATATAATTATTAAAATAAAATAATGATTATACCTCCTGTACAAATATGTAGATCTACTTGTAACAGATTATTAATAGTTTGTATTAAATTGATCTCTTCTCTTTTAGTCAATGCATTGAGTACATCTCTCCATGTTGCTGTAGGATCTGTATTCAACCATTTTGTAAATAAAGCTAGTTTTTGATGTTTAGTATCCACTTGTTCAATTATTGTAATATCATGTTGTGTTATTTCAGGTAAGAGAAGACCAAATGGTTTCCAGTCAACAAGTGGCTCAAGCCATTGAAGCAATAGGAAAATATCAGGTTGATCATCAATCATAGGACCAGGATTGAGTTCAACATCTCCTGATAAGAGGAGGAGGAAAAGTAAAACCAAATAGTAGATCAGGTCAGAGCTACTGCCAGTAGTAGCTATAAACAAGGCTAATGACTGGAAGCAGTGGATCATAACAGTAACAGTAATTATACCTATTGTAAATACACTGTATGATAATATTATATACTATTAGCTTGTTTACCAGTTGGAGGAATAAAATTGAGCTTCATATATCTTAATAAAGATAAAAGAAGGGAAATAATAAGAGACAGAGCTGCCAGCAGTTTAAATCTAGAAGTAGTACTGCCTGATTTGTTGTCTACTGCAGCTTTGAATGAGTGAGAGTGGTAACCATTAGCTGGTCTACTGGAGGCAGCTTGACAGTAGTTCCACAGTCCAATACTTGCCCTCCATTGAGAGACATCAATCATCTTGTACTACAGTGCGGAGGACAATGAGAAAATTATAGGTAACTTGAGGTGTACCTATTTCAGTGATTACTTACACCACAATAAAGAAAGGACAAAACCTTTAAAAAAGCTATAACATTCGTTTGAATGGCTATAACCGAAATTGAAGAATGCAAGATAAAGAAAATCCAGGGCTGCTATAACAACACTCATGTGATCTAATGCTAAAAATAGTATTATTTTATCAGTAATGACTGATGAGGCTCCTTTGTTACACACTAGTACACCACTTGTAAGTCATCTTCACCACTAATAGTAGAGCTATTATAATTTACTCTAACATTGTGACATAATACCAACCAGCAGACAGTACAGCCAAAAGGAGTACCTTTATCACAATACCGGTATCTTATTTCCTTTTGGAAGTTGAGGTGGAACATGCATACCAGACTACTTGAATGTATAATAATATTAACTATTAACAAATTAAAAATTTTAATGAGAATAAAAGCCTGAAAATGAGAAAAAAAGGAAAAAGAAAATGAGGAAAAAAGAGAATTTAAAGAGAGAGAGGGAGCAGGAGGATGACAGATAGAGACTGAGATAAATGGTGATGATAGTGAGTGAGTAAAAAGAAACAATAACAACAACAATTAAAAAATTTAAAAGTATATTTATCAAGGAAATATCCTGAAAGGTCAACCGACAAACAGTTAATAGTTACCATGGCAACACTGTTAGAGGTACCAGTTAGTGTCCCATTAATGAGCAGATCAGGATGAAGATGGACAAGGAACCGAAGCCTCTAGTAATGTAAGTGGTGGGTGTGGTCATTTTGGGTGTGGCCCAAGTAGGTTTAATTAACTAAACGAAGATTTGTAGTAGGTACTGTGATTAATGAGTGGTCAGTGGACATGTGATGGTTGAGGTGAGGCTTAAGGGTGCGGTCCTGTTTGAGTGTTGACGAGTTATTGAAATGTGACCTCTACTACCTAAAAATAATAAAAATAATAAATTATATCATACATGTACATGTAATTACCTGATCTGTTACAAATAGTGGCACGTCCTATTACACCAGATGTGTTACTATTATTAGAAGATGATAATGACGTACGTTGAACAATGCTTAAGGTGTCTGTCCTAGTCTTATGTTGGCAGTAATTACCACAGTATCTTGCTTTACTGCACCACTGCAGCCTTCCTACCACAATTCCAACAAGTCTATGAGAGAGAGAGAGAGAGGGGGAAAATCAAAATAAATTAAATGCCAATATAGCCTCTCTTAATGGGCACTCTCTATAGCGTACACCTCCATTTAACGGACAGCACCTAGTGTACCGATTACATTCCTTACTGTAAAGGACACTTCTGTATAACAGAGCAACTTTTTTGTACCAAACTGTCCATTATATAGAGGCTACACTCTAATACATACTTGAAGAATTCTTATTCTCTCTCTTCCCCCCCCTCTCTCTCTCTCTCTTTCTTTACTTCTTTTGAGTTTGATTGTGCATTAGTGCTTCCCTCGATTGTCTGCTGGCGTTCATTAATACTTTCTGTTTGACTTTTGATGACTTTGTCTTCACTTCATGAACTACTTGTTGTATCCTCTGCTGTATATGGGCTCTTGTTCTTGCTAATGAAGAGAAAGACAGAGAAGGATATTAAGAAATATTCACATTACATATACACATACATGTACATGTACACTTGTATTTTTGGAGATATGCTGTTATGGACATTTTTTAAAAATGATACCCTGTGCTATAGCCCATAGTTTTTTCAAAAAATGCCTCCAAAATCACCGCAAAATTTTATTACATTTTCTGATGCATAATATTGATACCCTTATGCTATGTAGAAAGTTTGAGCAGATTCCAACTTCAATCTTTCAAGTTACAGCCGTTTTTAGAAATGGCTGATTTGAAAAATACCCAAGGCTTAAAGCCCGTGGTTTTTTCAAAAAAATCCCTTCACTGATAATTATTGTGTCCTTATGCTGTGTAGAAAGTTTGAATTAATCTCAAGCTCAGTTCAAATTTTCAAATTATGACCATTTTAAAAAATGGGCCAATTTTTGAAAATTTCTGTGTCCATGCTTTTTCAAAAATGGCTCCAGAATCACCCCACATTGATGTCCTAGAAAGTTTGACCCTCAAATTTTCAAATTATGATCATCTAAAACTCTTCCCCTCTGTTTCTCTTACTTTTAAAATAAGATAATTGTGAAATCCACTGAAAGATCTTGCAGTGTGATTGCTAGCGATGATACAACATTTTTAGAAAATTTCTTTTCTTGATCTGATCCATTTTAGCTGTCTGCTAATCCTTGCTTAGCCCTACTGAGCATCTGAGAGAAAAATATTATAATAATTATAACAACTACATGTATAGTATATTTTAAAATGGCTGAATTGAGCTTTCTATTAAAATACATGTACAGTACATGCATCACTGGTCATTACTTAAGATATTTCAGCAGTTAATATGTCAACGTTGTGTTCTGCTTCAACATCATCAAACACATCAGGTCTTGTACTGAGTCTATCTTGTAACCCCTCTAACTCATGCACTGAAAGACAGGGAGAGAGGGAGAGAAAGAGAGAGAGAAAGAGGGAGGGAAGGAGGTATAGGATAATGATTTTCGGATATTCTAAGTTTCAATTTCACTTACTTCTTTTAAATTGTGTCACCTCATAATCAATCTAATAAACCATAAATAAATAAAATAAATTAATAAATAAACAAATAAAATAAAATGGAATAGTGCGTTACCGTGTTTATAGTGTAAATATCAAACATACTTCTATATAAATGTAAATGTAAATGTGTTCTAGAAATAAATCAAGAGAAGGATAGAGAGAGAGATATTAGGAAGAAAGAGAAAGAACAGTAAGATGGTACACATTACATTACACATACAATATACTCACCAGTCTGGTGCTGCTATAGTAAAACATCAGGCTCAGTTTTATCATGTTTAACTAGTGCCACAGTTTCATTACCAGAACTCTACAAAAATACACATTATACCCACACATAAAATTAGTCACTCATGTACACATAAGGTATGCATTATATACATGACAAGTAACTGGTGATTGTAAAGGGAGAAATTTTGGCAAATTTATGGTCATATGCCAATTTAAGCATACGTACAATCAATGGTTTAAAACGGTTTGGTTTTATCTTTGGAATTAATGCCTCAAACTTTCCAGAAATTCCCCCTTGGCTTAGTCTATACAATACATACCGTTTACGCCATATATTTCGAGGGTATAAAATCTCGCAATTTGGCTGCATTTTTGTATTCGTAAATAAAAGTTTCGCAATTTTAATGTAATTACCACACCTACTATACCATCAGCACGCTATTTTGTGGAATAGAGGATATGCGTGCTAAGTATATTCATAAGTTTTAAGTACCTTATATCCAACCCACACAGTAAATTGGCCGCCATGTTGGATATCAAGTTTATTGAGAGTCCAACAGGGAAAAACACATTTTCTTGCCTTGCTATCTTCTTGAGGCCTTTTTTGGAAGCTTAGAAAGCATCCTGAGGATCTAATGGGGTCTAGTAGTCACCTGAAAGATTGCTATCAAGAAATACAGAGCGGTTTCCTGGTACCAAGCCTTTTTCTATCTTTTCTCCATTGCTGCCAATGGAAAGTTGACGTCCAACGAACTAATTTTTTCTTGAAAGTTATTAGGGTATGCAATGAATACATTTATTTTGCAATGAATACTTAGCACGCATATCCTCTATTTAATTTCACTAATTTTTTCAAAAACGCGAAAATCACGAAATTTTATCCCCGCAAAATATATGCTGTATACAGTACATTGTACACAAATATCCACCAGATCCCCATTAACTAGATTAATGATATTCATAGAGATACCATAAAAACAACAGAATTTCTTGGCAGCCATCTTGGGGATATAAACTATACAGTAACCGATCAGCCAAAAAGATAAAATCAGCCTGATCTGCTTTTCCACGTAACTTAGAGGCTCTTAATTGTTGCAGTGGTAAAGAAATGGAGATTAAAGTTGGAATCTTTTGTCTCTGGATGCAGCTCCTTTGCTCTGCTGGCAAAATGGTAAAATAACACCTTTTCCCCATTGAAGACTGTACAAAGTATACCCCCAACATGGCGGCCAGAATAATTTTTTCATTTACGGTATCCAAATGAATATCATTAAAAAGTCTATGAATATCATGCACTCATTCACACGGATCTGGTGGATAATATACATTTTACATGAAGCTACTAACTAGTACAAAACTTCTAAACTGGACAGTTTATATTGACCCATAGACATATCACAAAAATTTATGGCATGCACAAGTTATAGCTACATCGTAGCCCCAATCAGACCCAAACACTAACCCATCTGACATCAAGGTCATCAGCATTACCATCCCGCTGACAGTGAGGCTCCTCTTTGTCTCATTTGAAGTAGACTGCATTTGAAGGAACATAGTACTACCGCTAAAGTCATCACAACGAATCGGGCATAAGCGGCAATCTTTAAATTAGACGGTTGGAGGTTTCTGGATCACTGAGGGTAGATAATAGTAGTAGAAACAGGTCTTCTTCATGAGTTTAAAAGTCGTGTCTGTGGCGAGGTCTACACTCGTACTCTCAGCTATCCCTACGGCTCATTTGACCACGCCTAAGTTATTTTACCCACGTGCGTACACGTGGCCCGTGGGCAAGGTGGAGTGTAAAGATAAATGGTGTGGCGGGTCATTTTCAATCAAAATATGAGTAGTTCTTCGAGAAAGAAGACTAAGAGGGAGATGACCGGGTATTATTTCTCTTTGATGAACCTCAGGACGACAGGAAAGGCGGAGGAGAAAGAGAAGGAGAGAGAGGAGGGCTAAAAAGAACTATCATTATTTAACTCTGTTACTTTTGTGGTCAGGTCTATATAATCACTGCCAGTAACACTGTCAAATATTCAGGATCAATTGGTCTATCACTAGTACTGTGGCTTATTAGTAGTCTAGTAGCTGTAGCTAGAGGACTCTACATTGATACCTCTTTCAGGTGGGGTATGCATATCTTAGAGAAATGTATTCTTTTCATAGAAGAGGAGAAAGGGACAAGGAGGGACTTAGGGATGAGGAGACAAGATACAGAGAGGATCATAGAATTAAGGATGGGAAAAGTAGATAGTTTTTTGTTGTATTTGGTAACCTGCTTGGATTTTTGTTCGGCTGGTTGACCATTGTTTTATTACGTCCAGCATCTAATGCCATCCAGTTGTTAGCTTTTGGTAAGTATTTCTCTTATGCACTTTTGTTGGTTGGTGAAGTTAGGGGCGGAGCTACTAATGGACTAGTGACAGTACTGGCTGTAATAAGTGAAAGTGAGTTTAATGTGTGCATGTGTAGAATGTAGAATTCATTGTTATTGAATAATTATTTTTTGATTATTGTGAGTTCGGTTTATACATGTACAATACTTTATGTATGTATTATAATTTTGCTCTCTCTCTCACTGTCTCTTTCCTTTCTTTATTTTACTAGTAATAGCGACATCAATAAATACAATTTATTCAGTTTAAAACTAACAGCTCACATTATAAATATCACTGGTATTGCTAAAATATCAGCAATGATCTAGTTTATTGGAATATGGACATGCATTAAAGGAGGTCAGCTGGTATAATTGTGGATATGCATGTAATTAACTGTACTAATCTATATCTTTCATTTGTTCAGCAGATCATTCCAATAATTCTGATAACGTATTTGAAGGTACTAGCACTTTTATTGGTGACATTAGTTTAGCTTTATATTCAGTACTGTGGACTTATGATGGATGGTAAGTACTATTATAATTATATTACTTAATAATTATATTTTATTAATCAATAAAATTCATTAATATGTACTTTCGAAGAAGGTCTACTCTTTCTCAATCAAGGCTGACCAGTTTTCAAGCTTTAGATGGCAAACACTCTCAAGTTATAGATGTAATTACAAGTACTGAGTGTACATGTACATGAGTTAAATGTGAACCTCCTTTTTACTTTCTAGGACAAGGGGAAAGTACAATGAAAATTATGAAATTATGTCTATGTGTGCCATAAGCAAACTGGAACTAGGAGTTATATAGGTGTGCTCCAGGTACTGGCTATTTCACACTCATTTTGTTCAAGTCAAAATCCTCATTGAGTCAATCAAAACAGGAGCAATCATCCACGTAAAGAAAAGAATATCATAATAGCACTACTGATTGTGATTTGTGATTAAGTTTACTCTTCCTGTACATCACAAACTACTCAGCACTGTTTGGATTGGGACTCCTTATTGAAGCAACACTGTTTCTTGGGCTCATCTTTACTCCTAAAGTAAGCTGACTTGGAGCAATGCTATAGCTATCTTGGTTCTATTCTTTGTTTAGATGGCTCGCTTGTATTACTGGTATGATCCCCAAGCAGAAAATATTTTCCCCAAAACACTACTGTTGTTTGAAAAACAATATTTTGAAAAAAGGAATCATCTAAAGAGATTATTTCAAATTTCAAAAAAAAGAGTAAAGGAATTTGAAAGACAGCTTATGGAAGTATTATCGAAATTATTATGATTATTGTTATTATATTTTGTAGATAAAATAAGACTCGCACTCAAAGACTTATAATTGTCACACAGTAGTCTAATATGTACATGTATGTAGATATTGTACATGTCAACACATTTTTTGCTTAGGTGCAACATTATGAATAATTATTATTATCCAGAGGGTGGGGTTTAGACTCTTTGAGGTTGAGGAGCATCATGTCAATTTTCATCTTCGTTCTGATCCTACTGCACTTAGATTTACAAGTTGCAGCACCAATTAATGTTAATTTGGATAATGGTACCGACTCTTCTAGTTGTTTGGATGGTTCTGTTCCTTGTAAAACGCTGTCGTTTGTACTAGAGAGGGTACAAACTAAAAGTTCAATCCTCGTCCACTTGTCTGAAGGTAACCATACTTTATCATTAAAAGCTGCAATAAACTATAAAACAAGTTTTAGTTTAATGGGTCTTCAGACCAATGCTACAATAGTGCAGTGTACTAGAGGCAGTGGGTTTAGTTTTAAGCACTCTAATGATATTCATTTCTCCAATCTGACAGTTAATGGTTGTGGAATGTACCACAACAGCACTAGCAGTCCGGGTGGAAAGTTTCTGCTGTTTCAAGCTGCTATGTATATCCTCTTTTGTTCAAATGTTTACTTTGATGGTGTAATAGTGAGTAACAGCACTGGTGTCGGTGTAGTATTCTACAGCACTGTTGGCACTAACATCATTAAACACTCAAGCTTCACATATAATGCACCATCTGGTACTGATTATGGTGGAGGTGGTATATCTGTAGAATTTGTCTACTGCATACCAGGAGATATGCAGTGTACTAATATTAGTGGCTCTGCAATTCCTCTTAACTACACAGATGGTAGTGTCACTGATGCATCGTACAAGTTCAGTGATTGTCGATTCACTCATAATATCGGAAACGTCACTAGTAATCTCTTCATATCACCTTCAGCTAATGACAATATAGCTTTAGGCCGTGGAGGAGGATTGTCTGTTGTGTTTAAAGGAAATGTAACAAATATTCCTGTACACATCAACGACTGTTTATTTAATAATAATACTGCAGTTTGGGGAGGTGGATTGTTGATTGAATTTCAAGACCGTTCCACTAATAATGCTATAGTCGTTAATAACTCTGTGTTTCATTATAATCGATGCCCATTTGAATCATGCACATATAAAGGGACTGGTGGAGGTGGGACTAGAGTCCTCTTTGCTGGGATTGGTCACAACATTCATAATAATTCTGTCCTATTCACAAAATCAACATTCTCATACAACAGAGCTTATTTTGGAGGCGGCTCATCATTTTTGACATTTAGAGAGAGCCCTAATTATCAAATGAATAGTATACATTTTGATAATTGTGCTTGGCATCGAAATGTTGCACGGCTTGGCTCAGCTGTTGATTTATCTATTTGGCATTTGGAGTCAAGTGACAGTGGATTAGTGATAATGAGGCCAGTGTTTACCACTTGCACATTCGAATTCAATTCAGTTTATTACACTAATTATACAAGTACGCCTGCTGGAATGGGAACATTGTATACTGACTCTGTTCCGATTCAGTTTCAAAATGAGACACGATTCTTTAGTAATTTGGGCTCTGCTGTAACCAGCCTTGATGCAGCTGTTGAGTTTCAGAGTGATTCTGTTTCACATTTCATAAACAATTCAGCTCAAGCTGGAGGAGGAATGACTCTCTTTAATAAAGCGTTTCTCATGCTAAATACTAACACTTCCATCAATTTTAGCCACAATAGAGCTTTTCTTAATGGTGGTGGATTATACTGGGAAAACATTGGTGATCACCAATTGATATCATCTCGTAACTGCTTTATTCGTTATTTTGATTCTAACATTGACCCTACACAGTGGCAAATAAAGATCCTTTTTTATGGCAATCATGCTAACTTATCTGGCCATGCCATATATGCTACAACAATATTAGGATGCTTATGGGGGGACCAATCTCATGGGGAATTAGTTGATCCACAAACAGGTTATTACGAAGTTTTCTGCTGGAGTCAAGAAGCATGGGACTATGGGCCTAATACCACTTGTAATGACGCTGGTGTCATTGCTACTTCCCCAGCATATTTTGCTAACAGTGAGGGCCATCCACAGTGTAAAGATTCATATAGCATCAATGTCATTCCTGGTAAGGAAAGTGCTCTTCCGTTAATGATGCTTGATGACAGGTTGAAACATGTTCCAAGCAAGTCCCTGGTTTTCTCTCTTCATAGGAATAGCACTTATGGTGCAGAGACAAAGTATATCACTAATAGAAATGTGTCTTATTATGGTAATCCATATGAAGACAATCAAGCAGAACTGTTTTTAAAAACAATTCACCCTCGAGTCATCTCTACAAAAATTGATTTAACATTTGAAAAATGTCCTCCTGGTTTTGTCATTAGAGGTAACGTTTGTCAAGGAGGAGATTTCCCTTATATTAGACATCATACCAACTTTACTGCATCCGTTGAGTTTGGTTACTGGATCGGTCCGACTAGTGAGTCTCCTAATAACTTGAAGGTTGGACAGTGTTTTTATTGTCCACAGAATAATAAACTGAATCGAAGTAGTTTTGTAACTTTACCCGAATCATCTGATGATCTCAATGAGTTTTTCTGTGGGGATTTAAACAGAGAAGGAGTCACTTGTGCTCATTGTAAAGCAAACTACAGTGTTGCTGTCAATTCAAACCAGCTCAAATGCATTCCTTGTTCATCCGACTCTATTTTCTATTCTTGGGCATTCTATTTGCTAGCTGAGTACCTTCCTTTAACTATAATGCTCATCATTGTTATTGTCTTTAACATTTCAGTGACATCTGGACCTGCAAATGCATTCATATTCTTTGCACAAATTATTTCGACTACATTCGGGATTGATGCTAACGGAATCATTGACTATCCATCTATAACTCCTGCAGCTTCAGTCCTCAAGCAGATATATGTATCATTGTATGCGTTTTGGAATCTCAGTTTTTTTAGTGCAATCGAAGTGAATGAATGGTTATTCTGTTTGGGACCTAATGTTCATAGCCTTCATGTTATGGCACTACAATTTGTTTCAGCTTTTTACCCGCTTATAGTGATAGGCCTTGTGGTCCTATTTTTACATCTTTACCATAAGGACTATCGATTCATCGTGTGCATTGTTCGTCCTCTGCATAGAGCTACAGCAAGGTGTCTTGGTTGGCTAAATTTCCAAAGATCTCTAATGGATGCCTTTGCTACATTTCTTATTCTTTCATACGTGAAATTTGCTGTCACTTCATGTCAGTTGTTATTTCCTAACACATTGGTCGATGATACAGGACATGAAGAAATAGTCTCTTGGTTTAATGGTGATTTCAAATACTTTTCTCTTAATTATGCACCATATATGCTTACATCTATATTCATCCTAATCCTTTGTGCATTGTTTCCAACTATCCTGCTCCTTTATTCCATCAAGCCTTTTTACATGTGCTTGGAGAGGCTCAATTGGAAACCATTAAAGCCTGGAGCTAAAACACAACTTTTCTTAGATTCTTTTCACCAGTGCTTCAAAGATGGTAGCAATGGGGAACATGATCGACGCTACTATGCAGCTCTTTATTTCTTTTTTAAGCTGGCTCTCATTTTTACTTATGCAATTGGTCTCAGTTGGCCACTACAATATGTCTTACAGCAGTTTATTATTACTATTGCTCTGTTGTTATTGGGTTTACTTCAGCCATACAAGGAATTTTGGTATAATGTCCTGGATTTGGTCATGTTTAGTCTCCTATCTTGCATCAATGTAATCATACTCTACAATTATTATCTTGAGAGCATTAACAGTCCACTTTCTAACACATTTTATTCTGCTCTCGTTTTGTTCATCTTCTTGCCTTTGATATATTTCACTGTCTACATTGCTTGGTTTCTTATTAAAGCAATCAAGAAGAGATGTTCCTTTAAAAACCAGAATTTGAATGCAAGTGACAATCGTGATCCGGAAGATTTTAACTTTAGTACTTTTATGGCTGATGTTGATGAAGAGAATCGATTTGAGCAAATTAATTACTATGGCTCACTAGTACCAGATGAATATACACCAATAAAAGGGCAAACTGGTGATGAACCAAGTCACAATACATTAGATGTAAACAGGAACAGAAATACCACAGCCACTAGTAGCTTCAGTGAAGTTCAGCCACTGGTGCAAGCAGAAAATGAAGAAAATTGAGAATGCATTATTGCATGTGTGTTTGTGTGTGCGTGTGTTTGAATTTTCAATGAGAGAGCCTATTAAATTTTTACTGAGAAGAATCTAACTATTAAAGATGGGTGGGGCTTGTAGCTCAATGCCAGAATGCCTAAAAATAATCAATTCATCATGTCCTTGGGTTATTCTGTCAGTTCTTCTTGTCTTATTTTGCTACTATGTTTCACCAGTGGCTACTCAGAGTATTATGAAAAGAAAGACCTGTCAATCCTGCTTGTTCATTCAATGTTCCCGTCTCATATTTACCCGCTGTTGTCTTTAGGAGCTGAACTAGCCTCAAGAGGTCATACTGTGTCTTGCATTGGATCAGTTGTTGAAGGATTTGATCACATTCCAACTCTAGCTGAATCATACGGTATAAATTATAAACACATTAGCTATATGTCAAAGGAAATGTATGATGGGTTTAAAGAAACAGGTAAACATGATGGAGACAAAAGCTGGGTCACGCTCATGGCAAATTTAACTAATTTTATACTGAAAACTCTAAAAGATGCAGAATCAACGATCCTTCCATTCAAAACACTTAACGTCAGTGAGTATGATTATATAATAGTAGAGCAAGCAGCATACCCAATACTCCATTATTTGAGCAACACACGAAAAGCTAATAACACAATGTTCCTCATCATATTGGCCGAGTTTACTCCACGGTTTATCATTCCATGGCCTTACCCAAGACTATCAGCCCCTTTGACTCCTGATATGTCATTCACTGATAGACTGCTCAATACTGCTCTTTATATTCCTGTTGAGTATGCCATGATAGTCATGATATCTATTATGACTAATGCTATTGACAGTGATCTTAATGTACCAATAAATTTCCTAAATGAAGCTCTACATCAACCGATTCTTTACAATACTGTCATTGGTTTTGAGTGGCCTAAGCCAGTGCTACCAATACAGCACTATGTTGGACCAATGTTCCCTCCTAATGCATCACCCTTGGACCCTTCTCTTTCAAAATGGCTGGATAATAATAACAAAGTCTCTTCTGTAATTGTTATTAGCATGGGAACCACTGCTATAATAACTAAAGAACTTGCAGAATCTTTTATTACATTATCTAGCAAGTATAGACTTGTATGGTCAATGCGGGAATCCAATCAACATGTGTTGTCAGGATTACACATTGACAAGGACCGTATCTATTTAACCTCATGGTTGTCACAGTTTAAAATGCTCCAGTATCCTTCTGTCAAAGTGGCTATACTTCACTGTGGAATAAATGGAGTCCAAGAGGCACTCTATAACCAAGTCCCTGTCCTTTGCGTACCATTTGGGATGGATCAGCATAGCATTGCCCTTCAAATAACTCATCAAAAGTTGGGTTTCTCACTAAAACCAGACGAGGTCAGTGAAAAAACACTAACTGATGCCGTTCATTTACTTCAAGGATCCCTCTATCAAAATAACGCAAAAAGAATCAGTCGTCTGTACAAGGCAGCTGGTGGAGCCAAAACAGGAGCTGATCTTGTTGAGCTGTATGCTGCATATGGGTATGAGCATCATTTACCTGCTTTTTTACGTTATAAGTGGAGTTTCATTCAGTATTACAATATTGATGTATGGATTGTATTGCTAAGTGTACTGGCAATTCTTATGTACTGCATTAGAAAATGCTGTGCATTCTGCTGTACTAAAAGATGTAGCAGTTTAAAAACTAAGTCAAAGAAAGAATAACATACTTTTTATTAACTTTTATGCTCAATCATTTTTAGCATTCTTGAGTATTATTCATTGAAGAATGAATCTAATTAATTCTGTGTAAGGTCATTGTTGATAACAACAGTAAATATGGTGACCTTTGCTGTTTTGTGTCTTCTTGCTTGTGTTTTATCTGTTAAATCTGATGGACCTCATCTTGTACCTAATTTTCGACCTCCATCTGTACCACTAGTTGTTGTCAATCCTTACCTTAGGTACAAGTAGATTGTGTGTGTGAGTGTGTATTATTATGTATTTCCCTTCATTATAGTATATGGTCTGATGCCGACCATCTTTATGATGATTTTCCTAAGCATTGGAGTGGACCTATTATCTGTCTTTCAGGAATGATAAGCATTGATGGCAAAGTCTACAGGTAAATATTTATAGATGCATGTATGAGCAAATAGTCTCATTATCTAAAGATTTATGGCTAAAGATACAGATCTGGCACCTGATGTGATGACTCAAGTCAACCTTACTGTAATAATCTTTATAAAGTGAATAATATTTACTATCATAAGTAGGTATATCCAACTCAGACAGTGTATGTATTTCAGGAAAGTGGTATACAGCTTACATTAACAGTTAGTGTTATAAATTAAGTGTTCCATAATACCATAGTTCTCATTATTGTGCATTAGTTCTCAACTCCAGCTTTTGCAGCAACAGATAAAATTCCAACTTTACCAGTTACTTTCTTGACTTATACTGTAGAGGCTATTGATGGTGTGTCAAATCACACTGTTAAAATCTACTATGATAACACAGCTGAGGTAATAATAAAATAATGAGTACTAGATCTACCACTTATGTTTTCTTAGGGTGTTGTAAGTGATACAAAACAGATGGTTACATGGGACTATGCATCACTAATGCCTGGACAGGTAGCGATGAAAATTGGAACAACTGATCAAGTATAATGTGTTATAAACGCTATCAGGTTTTTATGATATTATCTTTAGGATTATCTTGGACAGGGTAGTGACCGTATTAATTGGGGTAAGAATTAACGATTACCTATTATCGTATAAGGTTTATGACATAAAATAGGTTATTGGTATGTAAGCACCATACTTGATAGAGGAATGATTGCTACAATGGCTCCTGCAGTTGATACAAGAACTGCATTCATGAAAGGCAAAGTTCTACCATCTGAAGACAAGGTAATAATAAGGACATTTAGTAACATTTGATATCTAATAGAATAAACCAAGAGCTTGTGAAGATAACTGGCCAGTGTTAGCCATAGCTTGGGATTTTGGTACTATCACACCAGGACAACCATCACAAAGGTGGCTACAGATATCCTATGATCAAGTCTATTCAATGAAATACTTTGGAACAGCAATGGAGCCACTCTGGAAGCACAACTATGAAAACTTTACTGGCCTAATAAGAAATTCAGAGTACGAGACACTGAAAAAGGTACTTTTAAATTGTTGCTTATTGTTCGTCTAATCATTGCAGGCATGTGATGACAAAGATGCTGAGATTACTGAAGCATTGTATAATGCTGGGGGACAAAATTATGCCACAATTTCATCATTAGCTTGGAGGTATATACATGTATGTTAGCTATAGATCACTGACTTATTGTTTTATTACAGACAAGCAGTAGGAGGTACTATTGCTGTTTGGAATAATGTGACAAATGAGCCATGGGTATTTTTAAAAGAGATATCAAGTGATGGTGACGTTAGTACTGTAAGTTTTTTATAAATGTCATTTAATTTCAGTTTTAATTTTTTTTCAGGTTGATGTAATGTTTCCAGCTTCACCTCTTTTCATATGGCATCTCCCTGAGGTATGTGTTCATATATTTATAAAGATTGTTTATTAGTGTGTCTACACATTATAGACCCTTCAGTTAATGCTGCTTCCTCTCCTCAATTATGCTAACAATGACACAAAGGAATATGGACTAGACGTACCTTACAACTTGCAATGGGTAACGCTATATTTTGAAATTTTTTATTGATTTTTTGTTGTTTTTCTCAGGCACCACACCATTTAGGCCATTGGCCAGGTTAGGCACCATTTATTAATAATTAAAATATTTATTATTATTATATTTTAGTATGTGACTTAGAGCCAAACAGACAAGAACAAATGCCAGTAGAAGAATCTGGTAACATGGTTAGTTATGTAATTTTTTCATAGCTCAAAAAATTACAATTGAAATCAGCTGAAACTTTATAATTGCCAATAGTAACCTCCCATTTTAGATGAATGTTTATGCATTAATTACTTTGTTATTGGTAAAATAAAGCACTGCCAGTATTCCTGTACAGGGTTTAGAAGCCAATTTGTTACTATCTATTTATTTAGTTACTAATGATAGCTGGTGTTGTTCTTCAGACAAAAAACTTGACTTTCCTTGACCCATACTGGCCCCTGTTAACAATATGGGCTGACTTCGTTGTAGCTAGTCTCCCTGATCCTGGGAACCAATTGTGTACTGATGACTTTGAGGGGCCATCACCTCATAATATGAACTTAGCTGCTAAAGTAAGACTAAATCAAGTATACATTACATAACAGTTATTGTGTGTTTGGTAGGGTATGGTAGCTCTTGGAGCATACTCTCAATTGCTAAGAATGAAAGGAGACACTGCATCAGCTGAGAAGTATGAAACTGCTAATACTCAATTCATACAATACTGGACAACTAATGGACTGGTGAGAAAGACAAGTATAGATTTTAATATTGTCCTTATAGGATGGGGATCACTACAAGCGTCAGTATAACTTACCTGGTTCATGGTCACTCAAATACAATCTCTTATTTCAGGTAGAGCCTGTATCTATTTATTGAATTTATTTTTTTGCAATGATAGAAAATACTAAAATTGAACCTGTTTCCACAGTCAGTGTTTGATCAAGAACTGAAATATTACATGAGCAAAATGAATACGGTATATTTATTAAATCTACTGGAACAATAATCATGAGACTTATTGATTCTACAATAGTATGGTATACCAATGGATGATCGTCATTTGTATACTAAAACTGATTGGCTCATGTGGACTGCTGCAATGGCTTCTGATGATCAGGTACAATTAGATATTAATGTATAAGATTCGATACTGTATCAGTTTAACTCTATAACCTCTGCTGTGTACAAGTTTGCTAATGAAACACCAGATCGATCTCCATTCACTGACTGGTTGGTATAATTATTCTAATGACAATCATTATTATTAATTCAAAGGTATGCTGTTGATACTGCTCATCGACAAGGATTCACAGCTCGCCCAGTAATTGGTGGCCTTTATGCTAGACTTTTAACTGCTATGAAGAACTAAACTATAGTCAAGTGAACTAAATTTTGCATTGCTTTTTTGCTGTTTGCTACAATAAAAATTCACTTGTATGCTTATGCACAACAATTTATTATGATATCAGCACATTTACCCTCAAGGCCTTTAGATGTGATTGTGGAATGCACTGACACACCAGATTATTAAAAGGTGTGGCTGTTGCTGGTTGGACACTAAAATGAAGTGGTTTCTACGAGCTGGGTTTATATCTTTTGTAATATCTTCTTCAGGTAAGTACGAGGGTAAGTAGCCACTTCTTCCTCTCACTATGTAATGCAATCTATAGGCCTAGCACTAGCGACCTTATTAACCTTGTACTGGAGGAGATGTAGGAATTCTAAGGCCATTGTACCAAGCCCTGTACCTCGCCCTGTGCTTGACATTAGTGACTACAAAGTGTCAGTCATAGATACAGCAGAACAATGTGAGGCTTACTTTAAGAGATTGCAAGATACCACCACTTTTATTGGGTTTGATTGTGAATGGGTCAGTGATAATCAAAGGAATAATGAGAGCTCTTATTATCCTGTGGCATTACTCCAGTTAGCATTTCCTAATAAGGAATGTGCTTTAGTCCGATTGTCTAAAATTGGAAGGTTAACAGAAAGTTTACAGAAGATATTGACTGATAAAAGGTATGTAATTAAGTTATGTACAATTGTACATGTTATTTTTTTAATGGCTCCAAAATTACCCTCAAATTTTTATTACATTTTCTGATACATATTGCTCCCCTTATACTATGTAGAAATTTTGAACTGTTTCCGACAAATATTTTTCAAGCTATGATCATTTTAAAATTAGCAAATATTATTTTAGAATAAAGCAAAAGCTATAGCCCATTGTTTTTTTTTCAAAAAATGGGTCCAAACTCATTCAAAATTTTATTAAATTTTCCTATACATATTAGTGTCCTATACTATGTAGAAAGAGCGCATTCTGACAAGAAATTTTGAAGTTATGAGCACTTTTTAATTCAGCCAATTTTTAAAAGCAAAGGTTATTTCATGGTTTTTTCAAAAATGGCTCAAAAATCACTCAAAATTTTATTATTTTTCCTAATACATATTGATGTCCTTATGCTGTGTACAAAGTTTTAGTTGATTTCAACAGATACTTTTTGAGTTATTACCATTTTAAAAACAAGCCAAACTTTGATAAAAAGGAAAGACTATGTAAACTACAATTTTTCTAAAAATGGATCTAAGATCATCTAAAATTATTTATTACATTTTCTGATACTAATTGATGTCCTTATGCTTTGTAGAAAGTTTGAGCCAATTCTGACGAGGAATGTTTGAGTTACAATACATGTATGAGCACTTATTAAATTGAGCTAATTTTTTTTTAAAGCAAAGGCTATATGGTTTTTTTCAAAAATGGGTCCAAATCACCCAAATTATTGATTACATTTTTATACTTGATTTGTGTTGTTATACTATATAGAAAGTTTGAGCCAATTCCGACAAAAAATTTTTTAGTTATGAGTACTTTTTAAATTGAGCCAAAAAAGCAAAGGCTATAATTATAGCCCTTGAAAGTTACAGCCATTTTAAGAAAATGCCAAAATTCTGAAAATTATCCAAGGCTATAACACGTGGTTTTTGCCAAAAAATGGCTCCAAAATGACCCCAAACTTTTATAACATTTTCTGATACATAATGATGTCCTTATGCTGTGTAGCAGGTTTGAAGTGATTCCGACTTCAATTTTTCAAGTTGCTGCCATTTTAAGAAAACGTCAAAATTCTGAAAAATAACCAAGGTTATATATAGCCCATGGTTTTTTCTAAAAAATGGCTCCGAAATCACCCCAAATTTTTATTACATTTTCTGATGCATATTGATGTCCTTATGCTGTGTAGCAAGTTTGAGGTGATTCCGACTTAAATTTTTTAAGTTACGGCCATTTTAAGAAAATGCCAAAATTCTGAAAAATACCCAAGGCTATAGCCCATGGTTTTTTTTCAAAAAATGACTCCGACATCACCCCAAATTTTTATTACATTTTCTGATACATATTGAACTCCTAATACTGTGTAGCAAGTTTGAGGTGATTCCAACTTGAATTTTTTAATTTATCGCCATTTTAAGAAAATGCCAAAATTCTAAAAATACCCAAGGCTATACGCCCATGGTTTGTACCAAAAAAATGGCTCCAAAATGACCCCAAATTTTTATTACATTTTCTGATACATATTGATGTCCTTATGCTGTGTAGAAAGTTTGAAGTGATTCCGACTTGAATTTTTTAAGTTGCGGCCATTTTAAGAAAATGCCAAAATTCTGAAAATTACCCAAGGCTATAGCCCATGGTTTTTCCCAAAAAATGGCTCCGAAATCACCCCAAATTTTTATTACATTTTCTGATACATATTAATGTCCTTATGCTGTGTAGCAAGTTTGAGGTGATTCCAACTTGAATTTTTTAAGTTACGGCCATTTTAAGAAAATGCCAAAATTTTAAAAATACCCAAGGCTATATGCCCATGATTTGTACCAAAAAATGGCTCCAAAATGATCCCAAATTTTTTTTACATTTTCTGATACATATTGATGTCCTTATGCTGTGTAGAAAGTTTAAGGTAATTTCAACTTCAATTTTTTGAGTAATGGCCATTTTAAGAAAATTTCAAAATTCTAAAAATACCCAAGGCCATGGTTTTTTTTTCAAAAATGGCTCAAAAATCATGCCAAATTTTTATTACATTTTCTGATGCATATTGATGTCCTTATGCTATGTAGAAAGTTTGAGCCAATTCCAAGCTCAAATTCTAGAGTTATGACCAATTTTTAAAAAGTAGCAAATTTTGAAAAAAAAACTAAGGCTATAACCTATGGTTTTTTCAAAAATGACTCCGAAATCCCACCAAATTTTTATTACATTTTCTGATACATATTGTTGCCTTTTGGCTATGTAGAAAGTTTGAGTGGATTTGGACAAATTAGTTTTTTTAATTTATGACCATTTTAAAACTGAATTAATTACAAATAAATTAATTTCTTTTTATAGTTCTTTTAAATTTGGAGTTGGAATTATGAATGATGTGACTAGACTCTGTGAATGGTCTGGGACTCTCACTGTTAGTTGCATTGATTTAAGGAACGTTGCTTTTAGATGTGGTATAAGGTACATGTATGAGCAAAACTTCAAACATTATTATTAATATGTATTTGTAGGCGAAATAATGGCTTAGGAGGATTGTTAGAACAACTGACTGATAGTGTCTTAACTAAATCGAAAGAAATAACTTGTAGCAATTGGGAACGTGATGTCCTCAGTGATGATCAGATTCTATATGCTGCTAGAGATGCTATTGCTGGATTGATTATACTTAGCAAACTAGCAGAGCATAAGAAAAGGAGAACAAAAAGTGATTCATGCCAGACAATGAAGAGTGACACAATCAGTGAAGAGGAGAAATCTTGTGTATTCTCATTGTGTCAAGGCATCATTGATGTCAATTATAACATTAGGAATAATTCCCAACCTCAGAAGCCACAAGCCAGTGGTCGTACAGCTGCTTACAGTATAAGGCAGAGCCCACTTTATTACAATTGCCAGCTAATAGCTCCTGATGGAACACTACTATCTACTGTTGATAAAAGGAAAGTTGAATGGTATCTCAGTAAAGAGCTTGGAGGTAATGTTATCATTACATCACAGTCTAAACCATACAGTTAATTTATATTATAATAGTACTTGTGAGTGAAGATCCTCCTGTATTGCAATTGTTGTTTGAGCCATCAGGGAAGCCAAAGAAAGACAGAGAATACTACTTGACAGAGAAAGAAAATATTTGTGTGGTTTGTGGAAGAAAGGACAGCTACATCAGGAAAAATGTAGTGCCTCATGAATACAGAAAGTAAAATAATGGCCAACACAGTGACTTTGGGAGTCATTAAGGTTTTGTTTTTTTTATTTTTTTTTAGATTTTTTCCTCCTAAGATGAAGGAGCATCTGTCACATGATGTTCTTCTCTTGTGTGTGACCTGCCATCAGTTATCGACTCATCATGACAGCATAATAAAACAACAAATAGCATTAGAATATTCAGCACCACTGGAAGCTAGTACTCAGAAGTTTCACGAAGACCCAGAAAAAGTTAAACTCCGAAGTTTAGCCCGTGCTTTAAAAGGACACAAAGAAACGTTACCAAAGAAGAGGAGAGAAGATATAACAGAAACTTTAGCTAAACATTTTAACTGTGAAAAAGATGAAGTGACTGATGATATGATAGAGGAGCTTCTGAAAATAGAAACAAGGTTAATGATACCATATCTACATATTGCATGTTCATAATATTTGTTTTTTGTATAAACTAGATTGCACAATCCCAATTATGTTTCACATGGTGAGCTGGTAGTAAAGGCAGTAAAGGAAAGAGAAGACTTGGTAGAGTTTCAACAAAGATGGCGTCAACATTTTCTAGACTCAATGCAGCCACAATATCTGCCAAAACTTTGGAGTGTTTATCACAATCCACAATAGCCACAGAATTTGTTAGATTTTTATGATAAATTGCTAAAATTGGAATATTATAAGATTCTGAGTAATAAGGGGTTGCTCTCAGACTAGAGCTATTATAGCGCTTTAGATGCATTCATGTATTAAGCCTGCAGTCTCTTTCTCTGTCCTTCTTTTCCCTCTTTTTCCCTCTCTCTTCTCTTACAGTGTGATGTCAAGAGCATGTTGATCACATGATTGAAATGACAGGCAAGTCAGTGAGACATGCATTTGGAGAACAGAGCAGCTGGTAGAATTGATCTTACTGTAAGTTGTGTGATAGGTAACGTACCACTGCACTGTAGCCACCTTAAACGGATGAGAACATTTTGTAATATTCCAAGCCTTAAAACATTGCCATATAAAGTGCCTATAGTGTCGACATTGTTTCCTGTAACAGTTCTAGTGTAATTGTCTAAAGCCATGTAAACTGTCAAGTCAACCACGAAAATTGAAGCCACAAATTGTCCCACTAGCTGAACAAACCACAAAATGTGAAGCCTACAAAAAATCCACTATACAGTATTATAAAATAAAGAATTCTCTCGTAGTTATTTTTGGAAAAATTTGGGTACTATGTACAAGGACTTTTGTCTGATTTTTAGTAACCTTAAAAATCTGTAAAAAAAATCCAATTTTGATTGGAATCAGCTCGAACTTGTTACATATCACAAGTACATGTATATTTATCAGAAAATATTATAAAATACAGAATATTCTCCTAGTCATTTTTGACGAAATTTGGTCAAAGACACTGTACTATTATATAGTATTTTTATACAGGAATTTTTGCATGACTTTGAGTATTTAAAAAACTTGTATTTTGATTGGAGTCAGCTCAAAATTTTATAAAGTAAAAAACATATGCATGCCATGTGTGTATTAAGAAAATTATAAAAATGGAAAATTCTCTCCTAGCAATTTTTGAAAAATTTCCTGTATAGTAGACATTATTTTGTCAAAGTTTGGAGCAACTTTAAAATCCACTGACAATAACCTACATGAGCACTATGCCAAAATCCTGTGAGAGAAAACTGACTATAAGCATTTCTAATTAAAGAGATGTATGTAGTAAAATGGTTATATAGCATTTTGGAGGCAATGACCACAGTAAAAAGGTGATATCTTAAATTAATGACAGCATTTTGATATAATAGTACCCCATCTATAGTAAGTATAGGAGTAATGATCTGGCTGGTGGAAAGATTTCTAGTTCTACAAAATGCTATTTTTAACATTAATTCTAATTCATGGCCATCAGCCCATCACTATAATAAGTGTCATTATTTCAATATGAATACAAAAACAGAAGAATTGTCCCTAAAATGATAATCATCCCTTTAAAAATTTATTGGTGGCGTAGGACTCAAAAACCCATATCTTTTCTATGAACTAGTAAACATTTTAATGTCATTATTGGGAGTAGCTACCATAATGAAATAACCTTAATAAACAATTATGGTGAAAGGCATACATGTTAATTATAATTTAATTAAATTTAACAGGACAAAAGTTTGTAAAATAGAATTAGCTAGTAATACTTGTCTGACTGCAAATGGCGAAGCTTACTGAGACCATGTGAAGGTAAGAGTCTCATCACGACCCTTCATTAATCGATCAACACCACTACCTCATGGATTCCTGTTCTGATAAAAGCTGGGAATTCAAGTATTTCCACCAAACCCATATAAAAAGTGTGGGTGTATGCCGATAGGTTATTTAATTGTAACTAGATCTATGTACACGTAGATAGATCTACATGTAAATAAAATTAATGTAATACAATTAAGAAGAGTGTGTTTACCCAAAATTTAATCCAATATCCTGCTTTCTTTCAGTTTCCTATATACTGTAGATCAGGAAATTAGTGTGGTACAAATTTTTGAGTTTTAAACTTGTGCTGTGATTTAATTTTTACTAAATAATACTGTGTTATGTATTATTGAATATAGCATGTAATTATATGGGTAAGTCTAATTTTTTTGCGAAATTCTAATGCAGTAAAATTAAAATCACAGTAAAAATTTCAGATAGACGGTATTATATATATGATCAAGGAATGCTCCCCAGCCTGCTTGTTGTTCTGTTGCTGGAATCATGTGGAATGTTAGCGATGGATATAGCAGCCCCATACACTAGGCAACATGTTGCTTGCAACATTTGTGATTACATCTTGTAAGGAACTGTTGCCAGAAATAGAAGGCTGTTCTATTTCTGGCAACATGTTGCTTACAAGATCAAAGTAACCACAAAAGTATAGCAACATGTTGCCTAGTGTATGGAAGCCTTTAAAGTTTGCAATTTTGCTGGGCACGCCTCTGATTGGTATGAATGGTATGACAAAATTGCTGTTTGAGTGTTATCATCTATGCCAAGAAAACCTAGAAAAACACATCTCGGCACTCGGGGAGAATTAGCCTCGCTTCTGCTAGCGAGGGAGACTACAGGAAGACAGAAATGAAGTCAGCACTCGTTGTAAATTACAGCCTCTTAATTGTAATATTAGCGTTTTTGTTGCTCTGTGCAACTGGATCTAGTCATTCCCAAAGGCAAAGTTTTTTGTAAGTGTCTTTTCATTGAACTTACATGTATGATAAAATTTTGTGATATAGGACCGCCTCTTTTCAAGTGAGATGCAGTAACTGTTGCATTGCTCATACTTTCAAGTTGTCTGTCAGATACAAAATTAATCAAAGCTCTGATTTTAATCCTTGGTATTTAGCATATAGTGACAATGGTTAGTGGCTAGACCTTATTATTAGTCAGTGTTATCTTAGACATTTGGAACGGAAAGATCTAGTCTTGCTAAGCCAGACCATTCCCCAACCTACAGTCATTTAGAGGGATCTAGTTTGGCTTTTTTAAAATTAGCAATTTTAATAATTTTTTCCTTTACACACTAATGTATAGTTACATGTATGTTTTGCCTTTAATTGCCAAGTCAAGAGAGCATAAAGCTTTACATGGACACTTCAGTGGCTTGCCATATTTTGCCATTAGGTAGCCTGGTAGCATTACAAATACATCAGTGTACCTACGCTGGCCTAAAATCGATAATTTCTCACTTCACTTCAGTGATTGTATGTATATTATATATAGGCTATTGCAATGATGGAAAAAGACAAAACATCAGTTTACCAGTTGATAATGTCAGTCAAGTGCAGTATAGGCTTGAAATGCCAGCCCAAACTGCTGAGAGATGCAACATAGTTATGGATGATCGTGTTTATCTTTATCTCAACAATAATGAAATGAATGTCAGGTTTGTTGTTACTATTATAATAATTAACACAGGCTATATTATTTTTAGTACCAGCTTCCTCTTTTGTAATCATGTATCTGCCACCAATACAGATGAACCAGTGATTATTGAGACACAAATTCTTGCTTTGAGTACAACGACAAATTTGTTTATCATTGATTCATCTAGCTGTGATAATGACTCTAGTCTTCTTTTTGCTAGTCAAATATCTCCTGATATTATTTGCCCAATAAATGTTCTTGACTGCCAAATCGATAATGACAACATATTACTGTGAGTTTATACAATTTTTTGAAATTAATTATACTTTTATCAGCACTCTTTCATTTTTACTGACTCTTCGGTATCCTTGTCATTGTGATTGTGTTTGTCAAGCACTGGATTCAGCTGATGAAGGGATATTACTTTCAAAAAACAGTATGAATACACTTACGTCATTGCACTTTTATACTGACAGTTGCAATGGCATGAGCTCAAGCCATCTTAAAATATCAAAATGCATTTTCCCAGATGCATGCATGCTGGAGTATGATGGTCAAAATATTTCCTGTACTGTGTCAAAGAAGGAAGGCCCACATTTTTATAGCTTAACATTAAATGTAACAAAAGGAGAAAGTATATCATTTATTTGGAAGCAATACTTTACTGCTCAGTCACTTTATTGTGACATATGGGCATTGGATGATGTCGCTGTAAGTATAGAATACCTTGGGCAGTCTCGTGTAATTTATAATGAAACATTTAACAATCCATCTGGTTGGATCTTTTATAATGGAAGGGAGTCGGATGATTCAATTGAATGTGATAACAGAAATGGGAAGTGTTTATTCTTTAGTGATGGTCAAGGTGAAGCCAATAGAACAGCTACGTCTCCATTGTTTGATGTAAACCTTGTTGAAATTGTTACTCTGCCAAGTGTATTTTCTTCAAATGTCCTATGTGATGCGAATGATGAGACTTTGTAAGTTGTACTAAAGCACCTGCATGTAAACTGTGATGTGCTACATTGTATAATGTGCTAAATTGATTTTTTAGGATACATATTAGCTTCTTATTTCAGCTACACAACTTCACTCAACCACTTCCTATTACTGATTCATTTCCCAATACCATCCTCCTCTCACTTAGCACTGATCAATATGAGGCTCCATTAGCTTATTATGCACCAGTTGGTAACAAATACTGGACTGATTTTAATACTACTACATTGTATCATGTGCCAATTTATTCACCGAATTCTACGCATAAAACTGAATTGTCTTTTTGCATTTCCAAAAATGTTGATAGCTTCTATTTGATGTGGGAACAAGATAACTACACTGTTGGAGCTGATATTTGGAGTCTTGGTCAATTTAGTGTCTTGTCTAAACAAAGATTCAATGAGTAAGTGTTATTAAATTCTTATCATTTTATAGTTAATGCAGGCCACTTTGGGATCATGCCAATGGTAACATAATGCATCCAGGATGTAGTAGTAGTAGTGATAATAGTAGTGCATTTTTTCTAATGAATGAAGGAAATGCATCTGCATCACGATTTGTTAGAATGTTGATTCAACGCTCTGTTATTCAGCCAACTAGCTCTCTTAGTGGCATTTTACCATCTTCAACTCCACTGCCTTTATTCTGTGAAAGTAATGGAACATGGCCTAAAACTTCTGCCAATCAAAATGTCAGTGGCTTTTGTCATAATGGAATAATTAATGGTAATGCTCAATGTGTAATTGTATTGAAACTGATTTATATGTCCTATCAGCCAATAGATTTTGCAATAGAGATGGAGTGTGGGAAGAAATCATATGTCACACTAGTGAAGATTTTAACAGGATTTCACAGGAGGTTAGTATCGTTCCAATTGATGTTAATGCTGATTGATCTTAGATTAAACAAGACCCTAACTTGGCCCTGAGTATTTTGAATGAAACAAGAGAGGCTTTTTCAAGTAGGGAGGCAGTAGTTTTACTTAACATGATAGTAACATCAGTGGAAAATGTGACTGAAGAGCACACAGAGGTACATCTGTGTGCATGTGTTACTGATTATTAATTCTTGTTAATACTTTTTGTAGCAAGTAATTGGTATATCTGAATCAATAATTAGAATGAAGAACATTTCAAATAATAAGGTTTGTAGCATTACTCAGTAGCAATAACAAACTACATGTATGTATCAATATAGGAGCAGAGGAGAATTGCTGGTACTCGTTTGTTGCTAATACTTGATGAACTAGCACTGAAATTAGATTCCAATAATAGTGTTATCCTCTCTGAAACTATAAGTATGTTACATTTAAAAGGTACATTGTTATATAGTATATCTTAAAATAGAAATGAAAAGTCGAAAAATTATCAAAGCTGATAGAGTTGTAGGAATATCTTTTGATGGAAATTCTATTACTTTACCACCCGAGATATTTAGTACTTTGCCTGTTAGAGTAGCATCATACATTCTTCAGGACTTGTCATCAGTACTTGAACCAAATAGCTCTTCACTACAATTGATTTCTGATGTTGTATCTGCTACAACTGATTGTAAAGGATGTAACTTTGTAAATTTATCGGAGTCTGTTAATATTACTTTCAATCTCTCATCATCACCAGTAATTTGATATTGTTTTTGAAATTTTTTAACTAAATCTTAGCAGGTGGAAATTCGTAACCTTATATGTGCGTATTGGAAAATTAGAAATTCGTGAGTTTTGCCTATTTACATGTACACGTACTTAGTAACATAATTTTTGAAAACATTGGCTTTAAAATTAATTTTGAGCTTTGATGCGTTGTCGCTGTTGTGAATAAATTACGACACATATTCAATTAAACTAAACTTGTTAATTAAGTCTGGACCATTAAAAGTACCATTATTGTATACATTATCAATAGCATGATGAACATAATGCTTGTTTTCAGTTCAGATAATTCTTCGGTGACTGGTGAATGGGACACAAATGGATGTAATACTTCTAATAAAGACGGTTCTATATTGGAATGTAACTGTGACCATTTAACACATTTTGCTATTCTACTTAGTCCAGACTCATCATCTTCAGTAAGTAACAGCTTTTATAATTGATAAATATATGAGGCCATTGCAATTAGATTCATCGTTTGTTTTGTGAACAGGTGGCCGGGCAGGGTAATACCATATAGCGGGATTTATTGACGAGTAAAAAATTTGATGAAAACAGTAAATTTCCCCGGTTGGCGAGTTTTAATTTGACGAATAGTGCCCTTTGCATACACGTGGCACAAAGTACAAAATTTTTGACGGTTATTAAATTTGACGTTTTATTTTAAATCGTCAACTCGTCAAAATAAAACCTTTGTCAATAAATCCCACTATACGGTAATCAATGCAATGTATAACTCATTATCATTGTATAAATTGTATGGATAATTAATGCAAAAGTGCAATAAATAATAGCAATGTAGCACTGTGTGGGCAGAAAACAGAAAACTATGAATCTTATTAAAGTGGCCTAATGTTCAATCATAGGTTAATGGCAGTAATTTGGTTATTTTGACAACTATTGGACAAGTGTTTGTAACTATCTCCTTAGTGTGTATGTTACTGACAATATTGTGTTATTCCTGTATGAGGTAATTAAGAAGTGTAATTATTTTATTGATTTTATGCTATCATTACAGAAAACTCTGGAGCATTAGGAACTATATACACATAATGCTGTGTATCAACTTGTTTATAGCGCAACTGACGTTTTTATTTGGAGTTCAAAGAATTGAAAACAAAGTACTTTATTTCATAAATAAATACATTATATGTGCATATTATCCACTACAGGTTGCCTGCTCAATCATCGCTACTGTAATGCAATACATGTTTTTAGTTACGTTCATGTGGATGTTAATGGAAGGAGCCATTTTATACATAGCATTGGTTAAAGTGTTTACTACTCGCACAAGGCATTATGCAGTAGCTTTTACGCTTGTCTGTTACAGTAAGCATTGGCATTGTAGTAGTTAATAGTTTTTGTGTGTGTTTGTTAGGTGTTCCAGCTATTTATATGATGTTAGTTGTTCCTATTGGATATCTAGTTGATACTGGTAATAATCAATCTAATCATTACTTGCTTTACAATAATGATGAACTGGTTGCGTAAGTAATAGTTTTCATTTACTGGATGTAATTCTTGTTTGTGTCATTTATAGTTGCTGGTTGAGTTATGAGACTGGGTTCATATGGTCTTTCATTGCTCCAGTCATTTTGATAATTTTGGTAAAATATAAAATATTGTCTTTAATCTGTTTTATGATTAAACTTATTATAGATTAATATTGGCTTCTTCATAATGGCAATTGTAATAATGAAAAGACATAAAAAAGCTCAACCAAACCAATCATTTTATAATGATATAAAGTATGTTACATATGCTTTGGTTTTGAATGCCAGAATTTTTCTTTAGTTTATTAATATTACTTGTGGTGGCAAGTTATTTTATCCCTTTACTTGGTAGCACAATGCTTCCTTTTGTCAAAGATAGCTAGGAAAGAATTTTCCATTTTATAATTTTTCTGATACATATACATGCTCTGATGATGTGTATTTAGTTTAAACAAATTCTGGTCATAATTAGATTGTTAATAAATTTTTAAAGTTGCTCAAAAACCTGGCCCAAGACCATGGTCTTGGCCCAAATTTTGTCAAAATTCAATTGGTTAGAAAAGAATTTTCTATTTTTATAATTTTTTCTAAAGTATATACATTTTCTGACGTTGTATATCTAGTTTGAGCTAATTCTGATCAAAATTGAAATTTTATATATTTTAAAGCTACTCCAAAAGCCATGAACTAGAACTATGCCTGTTAGCTCATGATGTGTGCTGTTTAGCTAATGTAGTACCGTATAATGGGAAATTTTGGAGGAACTAAAATTTGGCGAATTGCTAAATTTTTGTGATTGGTGAATTTTAATTTGGCAAATTTGTAGCCACATGCCATTGAGCATGCGTATAATGGCTCAAAATGGCAGATTTTATTTTGGCGAATGGCTCAAAATGGCAGATTTTATTTTGGTGAATGGCTATCAAAATGCCAAATTCACCAAATTTAATTCCCTCTTAAATTTCCCGTTATACGCTATGCTTTGTGGGAAACCCTGATGACAATATGTTATTACTTTTATGGTGCCAAAACATATCAAAATAGTATTTTTATTTAAAATTACTTTAACATGGTATGATTGTAATTCTAATTGAGCCTACTTTTACAAAAGGAATGTAATTGAATGTGTAATTGTGAGGTTTTGTAATTGACCCCAGGTCTAATTTTATCCAATCAACCTAGTCTGGTATCCAGTTATATTATTGGCTTGTGTACTCCATGCAACGATTGCTTTCTTTGAATTCTGTTTTGCCATGCATGAATTAGGGTATACTGTTTTGTGTGCATTATGTGTTTTGTTTTGATGTAATTTGGATGTCTTTCAGTTGGAAAAATGTAATTAGTTAATAATACATCAATATGATATTTGTTTATAGTATGATTATAACTTGATTATTTGTAATTGGTTTGTGGTCACATGTTAT
The DNA here is from genome assembly GCF_000090795.2 of Amphimedon queenslandica. Lineage (NCBI taxonomy): Eukaryota > Metazoa > Porifera > Demospongiae > Haplosclerida > Niphatidae > Amphimedon > Amphimedon queenslandica. The sequence goes on along the minus strand of NW_003546470.1, from coordinate 89,594 downwards.
AGGTTGGGGACAACAGCATAATGGATTGCACATCATTTATAATTATCATTTTAGGTATTGGATAAAATGTTCTATGTCTCTAACTTGTGTGATGGGAATAGCATGGCTTGGTAGTGTTCTTTTCTTTAGAGAAGAGCTTCTCTTTATTGCTTACATCATGACTGTATTGATTGCTGGTCAAGGAATTGTTATATTTGTACTTTACGTACCTCTCTCTAAACACGTATGTTAATTATTAATGATACTGATGGGTATCTTTTATTATTACTTGTGTATGTACAGGTGAGGGCAGCATATTCTAAATGGTGGAATGACAAGAAAGCAAATTCTGAAATAATTGGCAGCTTGTCGCTAAGAGCTTCAAATCTTCTACGTCCATTTTCATTTCAAGTTTGTATATAAACAATTCATGTTCATTTAATTATCTTATTAAATAGCAAACAAGTGTTTCTGTCGCTATTAAGGCTGATCAATATTTACCAAAACATTGTGAAAATGGTTAGTCGTCAATTGTTTTTTTGTTTGAAAAGAGTACCAGTAATAATAGGCACATCAAAGGATTCTTCTGATACTTTGAATAAAGCCAGACTTGATCAGATATTGAATGAAAGTGGAATGAAAGATGAGTCTTTTATCATTGCCAATGAAATTGATGATGACTACCTTACAGTGACTGATTCTTAAACTTGTGTATTATTATTCATTATTTTTAAACTACTAATTATATTAGTTGTGCTGCAATCATGTTTAGTGTTTGAAAATTGATGTAACACATGGTGACATCATTGACATGAATCAACAGAGATACTTGACTATAAAAATCATGTACTTTAATTAAATTTTTCCAAAATCTATTTTAGTTTATAATGTTTTCTACACAATATTGATCTGATAATAATCAATTGTTAGTGTGCTTACATTTACAATAAACAACAACCATAAAAATTGCTCTAACTTAAAATTTCTTTTTAAAAAGTTTATTTTGTTACCCAATATAAATCTACTAACAATTAAATACACAAATTTCATCACGTTTGCACAAATTTTATCATTCTTTACCACTTACCATGTCCATCATAAATTATTGCAAGATAATTATCACCTGCTAACCAAAGTATGTCCACTTGTGAAACTATTTTGTTTACAATAAAGTATGATCAAATAGTCAGGCATGTGATATAATTATTTATGCAAGGCTAATTCAATGAATTTGTCACTGGCTTTTTCATCCCCCACAACAAAGTAATCACTAGAATTTATCACATCTGTATCACTGCAAAAAATAAGTAGTAGAACAACCCATGGGTATATAGTTGGTTACCTCTGAAGTTACCATCTAAGAGTAGTTTTAAACAAAGTTTTTTGCTGTGATAAGCAAACACAAAGACATTTAACAGGCTTTGATGATTGCCATTACTCAATCAAATTAAAGGTTACCCAAACTGAAGCAGTAGTGAATGTAAGTTTCTCGGCCCTCAGGTGATACTTTCTTTTTTCCTCATACATCTAATAAAAAACCATATGACCATATTATACTTGTAGCCTCTTCTATTTTCCTTGATAACCATATATATTGTGTATATCCGTGTGCACATACTATTCAATGTACCATGCATTTCCTACCCACCAACTATACAAATGAGTACAACTGACGATGCAGCATATTGCCTGAACAATATTTTCTCAATATCAAAATAACTTTTAAAATAAATCAATGATGACAATGTTTCAACAAAAAACAGGATTTCCTCCTCAATAAAAATTAATCTACCTCATTGAACTGCAGCTCTAAGTACATACTTGGAAATCAACATGCCTACTGATCAGCATAAGATTATTCAATAATGTTGTCATACATCAAATTAGGCTTAGGTTCCAAAACGACAAAATTAGAAGAAGAAATTTTACAACGTTATTTATGTGTCCAATATTTGGAAATTTCAGTGATTGTACTTCAGCACACCAAGTTATTTTTTGCTCATTTTTCTAATTACATTTTTTGCTTGTTCTCAGACTTTGTTCATTTTTCGAGTGATATTTTTAGTCTTCAATATGTGAATAATAACAGACTGAAATAAAAATAATACTTGAAGATTAACAGAATCACCTGGCTATGTACTTACATTAATCATAAAATTGACAAAAGCTACAGTTGCAGATCAACAACTTCCTTCAGCTTACTGAGCATAGTATTGTGCAATTAAAACATCAATTCCCTGATCTAATTATAATCATGACATGAATCTGGATGTGGTAAGGCTATGTCAACTGTATCATGTGCAACCCAAGAACAAAAGATTTTTGAACTATAACAATGGCCAGCAAAGTGGTTGAAGTTTCTGGACAAGCAATTGAGAACTTCAGTGCTGAAAAGGTGGTTTTTGCTGAAAAAAAAAGTCCAGATCTGGTTCCTGCATCAGAAAAGGTTGATACAAGTATTAGCCCAAAAGATTTCTATTGGGATCAAATTTTATATTATTTGGTTTCAGCAATTTTGGGTCTTAGTTTTTTGGACATATCAGTTGAATTTTTTCGAGGATCTACTGTGCATTGCTATACACCCGAGTATGTTACCTCTCGTGATCACATTGCTTATTTTAACAATTACTGTTATGGTAGTTTACCGAACAGTCAGTATTACCTTATCTTTATATTAGTGTCAGCTCTTTTCATTATTGCACCTCATTATCTCTGGACATCATACTTCGGGGCACACTTCGATTTCTTTTTTGACTTGGCAAAAAAACTTCACCGCCTTCGTGATACTAACACCGGAGAATACAGTCCAAATAACTTTGAACTTGTCAAAAAGTTAGAAGAAAAGTTTTCTGCTTCTAAGCGGATTTTTCTTTGTTACAAGCTAAAATTATTAGCTCAATTTATCATTTGCTGGACAATACTGATTACTAATGCTGTTTTATTTAAAGATAAGGACTATAAAGAATCATTTTGCTGTCCAACAGATACAAGCCAACTTAATACAACAGCTTGGCCTTTAGAAGAACAAATTGAATGCATCTACAATAGCCTGACCCTGCTATATTTTTTGCGTAACACAGTTTTTGTTTTGGTGTCTGTTGCAATAATGGCAATCATTATTGGTTTAATTTGGTGCCATACTCGTCATACAGCCGAACTTGGTGCTAAAGAAATTGCTACATTTTGTCATGAATCTTGTCTTCCTCCTGATGAACACTTCTTCCCATTACCTTCAAATATAATATGCGATGTCTTTTGTTGTAAAGAAAAAAATAAGAATTTAATGGCAAAAATAAAGCAATTCCTATCTCCTCAAATTAAAAATGATCTTGAATTTTTAGTAGCTAGGCTCTTCTATGCTGACACTGGTCATGGAGAAGTATTCAAACATATTTATATTCAGAAAGAATTAAAGAAAATCATTTCTGAGGACCACGAGCTCCTATACCTACTAACAAGAATTCATAGTGATCTACTTGATGAAGAAATTGATGAGCTAATAGGTAACAATAAAATACTGCATAATAGAGTAAGTCAAATTAAATTGTTCTTATTACAGCAAGAAGTAATGAAACTCCACATATTACACATGCAAATCAAGTTAAAAAGAAATGGGATAAATTGAAAGATTTGAAAGGTTATTTTTTTCGATCAAATTTTGAGAACCCTAATCTTGAGGACTTTGTTTACTCATTTTTTGAGCCATATATATATTGGTTTGCAGTTAAGGGGTCAGGTAAACTAGTAATACAATATTGTCAGCTGATGGTGTTCATTATTCTTATATTTATATAGCCATTTTCCTTGAAAGAAGCTCTATTGAATTTTTTGAAATTTGTTCCTAGAAATGATCTTGCTTTTGATATATCATTTGGAAACAAATCTGGGCATTCTCTCATTTTATCAAGAGCTTTTCATGAAGTAAGATTAGTAGCCTATAATGTGATATTTTGTGTATTAAGTAACCATAATAGCTCCATACATAAAAAATTGTGCTCATTTAAGTATTTGCTTTCTGACTAGACATGCACTTAACCATTTTATTCCTTAATATTATTACAAAAGGTTGCTACAGTTCATTTTAATAAGTTTTATCAAAACTCTGAACGAGTTTTCAAAGCTGAGGTATATGAAGCATACCGAACATTAACATTTCAAGCTGATATTTTTAGTCAATCAGCTCAGAACATTTTCAAGGTAAAAATTAGTTTTATTCTTATTTAAGGCCAATTCTTATAATAGTCAGAAGAGTTCTTTACAAAATTGTTTGTTGAACAAAAAGATCGTCGCTACATTGACCTGATTGTAATTGGACCAATTTCTGATGAATCAAAAGTAATAACAGGTATAAACCCATTGGTTTCATGATAATCTAGCAAAATTTTGATCATTATTATTTCAGTATCAGTAATCATTATTATGTTTTAATAGCCAACTTGCTTATTGAAAAGCTCTATGCACCACACAAGTGCTTCAGAAAGGGCAGTATCTTAATGGCCATACGACCCTTGATGATTGGGACTGAATCAAGAACAAACCATTTCATTCAATATCAACCATCAAAAGGGTAAAGTAAACAATTACCACTATTGCTATCATATTGATATTTTAAATTTTCACAGTATTTTTAAGGAGCTTAAAGATGATGTCAATGCAACATTGGCTAATAATTGTACTGTTTATTCAGTAAAGCCAAATGGTGAATTAGAAAAATTTAAATCGCCTGAAGCTGTTGCAGTTTCATTATCAGAATCTGATGAAGATGCATCACCAGATAAAAAGCCAGGGGGCATGGCAAGACTATATGGGATACCAGTTTATTCTAATAATGTTTTTTGTATTTATGAATTCAGAGTATTCAAATACATTGGACGACATGGCAATGAATAGTTGTTATGATTGTTATTATTGATGTAAAGTATCATAATTTATTATTATGATTGTTATTATTGATGTAAAGTATCATAATTTATTATTATGATTGTTATTATTGATGTAAAGAATCATAATTTCAGTGAATTACCCTTATTATTCTAGTGTGGGGTGTGACCAAAAGGCCCAAAACGCGGAGTAAAATTAATAAAAAAATTACCGGTACTCTACGAAAGTCTCCTCAAGAACCCTAAGCAAAAAGATCGATATTACACTATGATTTGTCTTAGCTATTTGTCTACAGAAAACTCTAACTCTTACCAGGGGCGTAACAAGACTTATTGCCGTGAGTCAAGTCATTTTTTAGTCAATTTAGTGTCGCGGGCCATGGCATCATCGACTCCACTCATAGATACTATTATATTATAGTATATGCTCCACTTGGAATCACTGCGTGCTCCGTAAACCCCTCCCCTCGATACTACTGCATATGCATTATGCAGTTTACGGAGCACGCAATTGTGATCCAAGTGGTGTGAAAAGCGCAGTATCATCATAGCGCGAGACTAGTTCTTTTTGTGGTGCAAGCTTGGATTAGACTTAGTAATTAGCCTAAACAAATTAACATGAATTTATATTAATATACAATTGAAATACAGCATAAAAGTATTTCGAAATGCAGTAAATGCCTTGATGTCAATGGGACAAAACCTCTGAAACACAAATAATATTCATGAATTACAAATTCAATAACCAAACAATTTTAACATGGGCTTCTGATATTAATTATGCATGCATATCATCACTGTAATGAATAGAGACTTTCACTTGAATTAAATTGAAATGTATATTCAGTATTTGTAAAATACGAAGCTAAAACATCTTTTGCTCATGCAGTATATAGTATTTGTAATTTGTGTTGTATTTGAACCCAGTAATATAACATCTGCTTTAATTTTTGTCGAACGAAATACCCAGACAAATTTGAAAAAATTATTGATTGACAAAAATCTATATAAATTAGTTCTAAACACAATTTATCTTCTCACTTAGCTCTGCTGCAATTGCCTGGCTCCTATACCATCTTCAATTGTCATAACAACATCGAATGGTCACCACCTACTTAACTATATAATTTTTTGATTCTCTTACTCTTTAAACCTATTACTTACATGTACTCTTTTTCCTTTCTTTTTCTCCCTCTCTCTTGCTCTCTTTTGCTTTTAATTTACTGGCTTGCCTGACTTTTTGGTGCTAATTTTAGTATCATCTTTTACTCTGTGTCCGAGCCTTTCTGATTTTTATCACAATTTGTTTTAATTAATTTAAATAATTATTTAGACCATTCGGTTGTATTTCAAAAAACATGTTTTATAGAAAGAAAGTATGACTTTGTGAATCTTAATTCAAAGCTCTAAATTGCTTTGTTTTAGAATATCAATAGTTCACATGATGGATTTTGATAATTGCATCTATCTAGATCTGCTCTGCCAGTGCTATTCTAAGCTTAGTATTTAAAATTTTGACTCAATTATTATAATTATAGCAAAAAAACAAAGTAGTAAATTAGTAGCATTATAGCAAAAGTAACTTATAATTAATTTGCTAGTATCCTTCGTACTATTTCTTTTGATCTAGGCATTAATTGATCTCTGTTTAGTGCTGATGGATAAGCTCTAATGCACACCACACAAAAGAATCTTATAGTCACACCATCTATGTACTCCAATTGGTATACATCTCTGTCATTATTACACCTGGTACAATCTGAAATATATATTGCAACTTTCATATTTTATATAAAACAGCATTCTTACTTTGTGGCATCTTGCTAAATTATGAAGGCTTAAAGAAATTTGTCCTTAGTTTGTTAAAAGTTACGTTTTACTTTGCTTTTATAGCATACCAGTAGGATTATTAGCATGCATTATCGTACTGAAATCAGGACTATATTCATTGTTTGGTTATGTCAATATATGCACCTCCTTTCTGACTGCACACATGCCCAATTTTTTGGACTTCATACTATTGCATAAATAATGAAATTTTATTATTAATAAGGTATTAATTCAATTGTGCACTTCCACATTAAGGTCTTTATATTAATATTAATTATAGCCTAGTGCCTATAGTGGTATTAATTCTGCATTATTTATTTTTAATTCATTAATCAATAAAATCATAATTGTTTATGAATTTGGCTGATTAATAAATTTTGAGTGTTGTGTTAAAGACTTATGGCATAGCATTATGTTTAATTTGCTTTATTTTTTCTGCAAAAATGCACTTGCAAGCAGTGTCTTGACATATTATACAATCTAGATTCTTAGTTGTCACAATTTTTATTTCAATTAAGTTGTAGTGTGGAATAAATAAGACATTATGTTAGAAATATATTTTGAATAAATTTGAGAAACAGTCTGAACAAAGTTAGTATACTTAAATTTAGCTATTAGGACTTGTTCTTCTCTTCGAAAACTTGTGAATAGGACAGCCTTTCAATTCACTAGAGTTCATACAAGAGTCACAAAGAAGATGAGACTCCATACACTCAAATAAGACGACATTGTAAACAATAGTATCTTCTTTACACGCTACACACACTCCAGGAACAGGCTATTGGTAAAATAAATATAGACATGAACACTGACTCATTTGGACTTACTTCTGCCATGTCAGAACACAAAGCAACAGGAAATGATGCATAATACTATTGAGACTAGCAACACTGCATATCATTGTAGTAATGACATCATAATACTTGCATGTGCATGCAAGTATGCATGCTGTTTGCACACAAGCTGTATTAAGTTACCATGATTACCAAAACACATTCATTGGTCAATACTATAAAGTAAATGTGTAGATAGCTGTAATAAATGGCATTCATTCATTATGGAGGGTTGGCCTACTGGCGGAACAACTACTTGAGATCCATTAGTATAATGTACATTTGCACATAATGGCTTCATGCAAGTTGTACATATTCATGATGCATAATATTATATTAAATGTTTTGTTTAAGGAAAATCTTTATCTTGAGTTCTTCTTCAGTACACATTACAAGCTCTTGTGCTCCTGCATAAAAAATAGATGTAAATAATAATGATTATGCACAAGATCAAGATCAAGTATGATAAAAACAACACCCAATAAAGTGCAATATCTTTCCCAAGAGAACTCAAACAAGTGTTCCAGGCAGTGCAGCCCATCTGTCTAGAGTCTCACCATGTTTTCATAGTTGGGAGGGCACGTCACACTATCGATATCTTTGGTTAGTAGGACACACCGTCTGTTTAGCGAGAAATCTTATCGTAACAGTTAAGCCAGTCCCTAGCGAACCTTAGGCAATCCCTAGGCGTGATTTCAGGTCGCTAGAAATAATATAATTATTAGAAGAATAGAATAACAAAGCTAGTATGCACAAACACATATTTAAGCAATGGATTGTATATAAACTGAGTAATTGGATAAAAGACATTGAAATAGGTTGATGAAGCAAGGGGAAAAACAGGGCGAGAGCTTATGGGGTGTAATTAAGTCTTCAATTATGTAATGGGAGCAATTACATTACAGTAGTCAAGAAGCTAATTATCTGGTAAAATTTATAAGATTACATTATAGCTATACACAAGAGTTAACAAGCAAAATCTCACAATGTAAGTATTATTATGAGCCATCAGAGTAGTCTAATAATGATACTAAAAGTCAATAAAATTATGCTTACCTTGACTTATTGTCCCAGACTTTTATCAAAATGAAAAGGAAATGATTGGTTTAAGTGCACAGTTTTATCATTATTCAATGGTCCAGTGAATTGTGTGAATTGTAATAGTAAATTCTGGTCCTAGTAACAAAAATTTGTGAAGATGGCTTAGTAGGACTATAGTACAGAGTGCACAGTTCTATCTCTACATCAAATAAATCTCTACAATAAGTAATCACCTAGAGTTGGTCACTATAGCTAACCATTGATATACCGTATAGGGGATACTGGTATATTTCCCGGAGAAAATATTTCACGAAAATCACCTTTAAACCTATTTACAAGAAAAAATTTTGGCGTTTTTCTTCTACTGACCATTATTAGTATAATAAAAAATAATTTTCATAGATTAAAATTTTCACAAATTTTTAAACCATGAAATTAGTGAAATTAAATCCCTGTGAAAATTACCCCCTATACAGTATGACTGCTATAGGGTTTAGCTAACAAGAGCAATAAAGTAGCAAGGAGGGAGTTTAAAATGGCATTTATCATACTGAGGGTGGTAAGATTCAAACAAAGCATTGTATAACTGACTTTTACCATGTGCTAAAATAAACAAATAGTTTACTTAGCAGTAGTTTGTAAACAGGAGGTGAATAGGTAAATTTCCGCACAACTTATTAACCTCCCGGGCCACTTATTCACCTCCAAACTACTTATTCAACCTCCCAGGCTACTTATTCAACCTCCTGGGGCCCCATAGGGGTAGGAACAAACTAAAAGTTGGGGGGGCTAATGTATTATTTATTGGCAATCATAGGAGCATGATTTAACAATTGATCATTGTACTGAAATTAATATTGTCCAAAATATTGGCGTCTATGCTCATTAAATGTAACAAATTCCTTTGCAATGTCCTCAATGTATAAATTGTCTGTAAATTCTTTATGTGTATGCAAAATAACTACATGATTAAGACGCTCTTGTGACATTGTGGAGTGCAAATAGTTTTTTAATCTCCTTAATGTTGAAAATCTACGCTCAGCTGAAGCTAATGTTAACAGAGTTGTTAAATAAAAATTAAAAGCTTGTGTATTTCTGAAAAAAACTAGTGTGTGTTCTTAGAAGTTAAGCTAGACTGTATTAATTGTTTTATGAAATGAATCATCACACAATATGCACACATATAAGGATTACCTAAACTAAAGTCTATAGTGTTGATAATAGTAATACATGTATATCACTTAAAGTTGGAGGGGCTAAGCCCCCCTTCAATAAAAGTTGGGGGCATAGGCGGCTGCAGGGGCAGGCATTGAGGGCAATGCCCTACTAGAATTTTTAACCGGAAGATGACATCATCATAATTAGCAGTTAATTAATAGTCATTTAGTAATTATGACATGGTTTAATTCATCATTATAGCTAATTTTAATGACAAAAACTACATTATTTTGCTAAAAAAAGTGATAATTAGTAGAGAATAAGCTGCTAACTGCATGGTTTATTCACAGGAAGCCA
>NW_003546470.1:33401-79506 GCF_000090795.2 Amphimedon queenslandica | reverse complement strand
CTAGCTACTGATACTCTGTATTGAAAGAGGCCTTTTAGGTACTGAATTTTCTCCTCTTGAACAAAAGAATGGCCGGGTAACTCTTCATTGAGAAGTTCAGAGCCTTTTTCAACTGAATTTTGTCACTAAGTGCTAAAATAGAAGTCTTTAGAGACTTAAACCATGTTGTAAACTCAAGAGCAAGACATGTGGGTGTGGTCATGGCCACACCTACTTTTTGACCACTCCCACTTTCAGCCACACCTTTGCCCTACTTGCACTGAAATCCTGCAGCCGCCTATGGTTGGGGGGGCTTAAGCCCCTCCTGCCCCCCCTGTTCCTACCCCAGTACCCCTATGTCCTGGGCTACTAATTCAACCTCCTGGGCTACTTATTCAACCTCCCTGGCTACTTATTCAACCTCCCAGGATATTTATTCAACCTCCCGGGATACTTGTTAGTAAGTAAGTTATTTATGCAAATTAACCTGAAATCAAGGTCAAGTACAACTAGGTAGAAATAGACTAGTTTTAGTAATCTAATAATTATTACTCAATAAAATTCATACCTCAGTCATCATTGGCTGTGCCCAAACATGGATCCATGGCCCAAGAAATAAAAATTGCTTGGCACACTGATCAAACACACAACACTGAGTCTCTCATACTGCTACACTTTTCATGATTAATCTTCTAACACATTCAACAATGGCGGATCACTGATTCACCCAAACATAGATGAATACTAGAAACGGACCCAAATTAATGAAATTATGGATAGATCTAGTCTCGCAAGCCAGACCCATGGACTATTGGACTTACTTGGTCAGGTAAAAAGGACTTGCTATGCCTGGACATTCTACTCAGCCAATTTAGTTGGAATCTGGATCAGGATTGATGCTGAAATCAGTTCTGGATGATTGAATCATGCATTTTGATTTTTGGGCAATCACTGAATCAGTCAGTATTGACTACAATCATCAAAAATTTGCAGGCCACAAGAACTGTAGTAGTAGAGAATCAGACTTGATTCATTCATTTTGGGCAATATTTCTGATATTATGTGTACATGATTCAAGAGGTTATTCTCGATCTAAATATCCTGCTAAATGCTAATCCTGAAGTGATTTCAAATTTTCAACTGACTCTTTAAGTACATCTTGATATTATTTATGTTTTATAGATCTATTTTATAGTCTATTGTGCTTTCATTTTGGTGGACAGCGGCCAGTGAAGCTGGGGTCTCAAGGGTCTGATACGGTGATACCATGATACAAGTAACAAGCTCAGCAAGTGCATGGTCTGTGTAAGATGCTATGAATCATGTGACTTATCCAAATAATGTAATTTCCATCAATTATTTTTATTGGGTTTATGCTATGTAGTTTTTGTTCACAAACAGTCTTGCCAGGCCAGCCCTGGAGCTATTAATTACATGTAGGCCATATTTTAAAAATTAGCTTAGAATTCATTCATTTATATTTTTAGTCATAATTGGTGATTAATTGGCCAATATAAAATCTGCCATTTTATTTCTATCCAAGTATACTCAATGGCATGTGGCAGTGGTTCATATAAAATTCTCTAATTACTTTCCACAGACAAAATCTTACTCTCGCCAATAAATCATCTTGTATGACATGTTGTGATGTTGCTGGACACCTGAGCAAGAATGTTCTTCCTGCTGTTCATGTAGGTAGGGCAAAGCAAGACTTTAACACAATCATGAACAAATACCGGTAGAAGCCAAAGTCAAGACTCATCAGCATCAGTAAGTAACAGTTATTGGATAAGGCCATTGCAATTGAATGTTTAGTTTCTTTTTTCTTGAGCAGGTAGTGTAATAATTAATATGATGTATTATTGATTAACACTGTATAAATTGTGAATCCAAAACCACAATAATTATTAATAGTAACACAGCACCAAATACGGGCAGGAAATGTGAAAACACAATTTTTATTGGAATAGCCTAATGTAATGTCCATAGGTTACAAACACATAGAGCAATCACCAATATTATTTCCAGCCAAAAACATCTGCACATTAATATAATAGACCAATTAAGTGACTAAAAACATAATATAAATTGGAATAAATTCTAAGCTGAATTTTTAAATGTGGCGTACATGTAATTTGGTTATTTTGACAACTATTGAACAAGTGTTTGTAACTATCTATGTTACTTATGATATTGTGTTATTTCTGTATGAGATAATTAAGAAGCATAATTATTTTATTGATATTTATGCTATCATTACAGAAAACTCTGGAGCATCTGGAACTATGTACACATAATGCTGTGTAGCTATCAGCTTGTTTATAGTACAACTGACTTTTTTGTTTGGAGTTCAAAGAATTGAAAACAAAGTACTTCATTTCATGAATGTGAACTATAGTGCTTGCTTATGAGCTCATGATATGTGTGCTGTTTAGCTCACTAGTGACAATAGCTTCTATGATGTAGAAACATATCGAAGTAGTATTTTTATTTGAAACTACTTCAACATGGCATAATTGTAATCTAATTGAGTCTATTCTTACAAAAGAAGTGTATTTGAAATTTGGAATGAGTAATTGTAATTGAGGTTTTACAATTGACCCCAGGTCTGATTCTTGTATTTTACCTAATCAAACCTTGTCTAGTATCCAGTATTATTATTGGCTTGTGTACTCCATGCAACGATTGCTTTCTTTGAATTCTGTTTTGCCATGCATGAATTAGGGTATACTGTTTTGTGTGCATTATGTGTTTTGTTTTGATGTAATTTGGATGTCTTTCAGTTGGAAAATGTGATTAGTTTATACTGTACATTGATATGACATCTGTTTATGTAATCGGTTTGTGGTCACATCTTAGGTGGGGGACAACAGCATAAAGAATTTATTACTATTATTTAGGTATTGGATAAAATGCTCTGTCTCTAACTTCTGTGATTGGAATAGCATGGCTTGGTAGTGTTCTTTTCTTTAGGAAAGAGCTTCTCTTTATTGCTTACATCATGACTGGTCATTATATTTGTACTTTATATACCTCTCTCTAAAAACAGTTAATAATGCTGATGGGTATCTTTCATTATTACTTGTGTATGTACAGATGAGGGCAGCAAAAAAGCTAATTCTGAAATAATTGGCAGTTTGTCATTAAGAGCCTCAAACCTTCTACATCCATTTTCATTTCAAGTTTGTAAACAATTCATGTTCATTTAATTATCTTATTAAATAGCAAACAAGTGTTTTTGTCACTATTAAGGCTGATCAATATTCACCAAAACATTGTGAGAATGGTTTGTCGTCAACTTCTTTTGTTTGAAAAGAGTACCAGTAATAATAGGTACATCAAATTAATTCTTCTGATACTTTGAATAAAGCCGAACTCGATCAGATACCTGAATCAAAGAGGAATGAAATGAGACTTTTATCATTGCAAGTGAAATTGATGATGACTACCTTACAGTGGCTGATTCTTAAAGTTGTGTATTATTATTCATTATTTTAAAACTACTAATTACATTAGTTGTTCTGTAATCATGTTTTTAAATTCGTGTTTGAAAATTGATATAACAGATTGTGATGTCATAGATTTTAAATCTATTTTAGTTTTATAATATTTTCTATACAATAATGATATTGGTAATAATCAATTTTTGCTGTGTTTACTATAAACAACAGCCATAAAATTGAAATTTCTTAAGAAAAGTTTGTTTTATTACCCAATATAAATCTACCACCACACCCCAACGATTGAATACACAATTTCATCACGTTTACACAAATATTATCATTCTTTATGACTTACCATGTCCGTCATAAATTATTGCAAACTAATAACCATCACCTGCTAACTAAAGTACATCCATCGTGTGAGACTATTCTTTTTAGAATAAAGTATGATCGATAGTCGGGCGTGTGACATAATTATTCATCTTATAAGGTGTGGGGCTAATTCAATGAATTTGTCTCTGGCTTCTTCACCCCCCACAACAAAGGAATCATTAGAATTTATCACACATGTATCTGTAAGCAAGCACAAAGACATTCGACAGACTTTGATGATTGTCATTACTCAATCGAATTAAAGGTTACTCAAACTGAAGCAGTAGTGAGGGTGAGTCTCTCTGCCCTCAGGTGATACTTTCTTTTGTTTGTCAGACATCTAATACAATAACAGCAAAACCGTAATTATATGTATGATCCTATTACACTCGTAGCCTCTTCTGTTTCTCTCAATAATCGTGTGTGTATGTATCCCTACTACAATTTTGTGTGGTAAGATGTGGGTGTGCAACTACTATACAATGTACCACACATTTCCTACTCACCAAGTACAAATGAGTACATGTACAACTGACGATGCAGCATATTGACTAACAATATTTTCTCAATATCAAAATAACTTTTTAAAATAAATCAATGATGACAATGTTTAAACACAAAACCAGGCTTTCCTCCTCCATCAAAATTCCCAATAATCAAGTTACCTGGTTTAGCAGTACTGTTAATAACCGATGTGTAAAAGGATGGAATAACACGATTAGTCATGACACTTTGATTCTGTTCCCCAAAACAGCATAAATCAACAAGGGATTTTACTCTTTCTTCACTGCTCATTAATCCCAAGTCCAGCACAGCAGGATCTGTCACATTAACAACAGGAGGACAGACCCAATGGGAATGGGATGCAGAGTGGTCATCAATTAGAGATACATCAGACCCACTATCAAGACCAACTGTCTTATTAGGAGTGTTGTTACTACATGCTTCATTCCACGAGGGGCAAGAAGAAAGCAGAGCAGTAACAGCAACCAAATAGATGGCTAAACTTGTCCCCATTGTCTGAAATGAGAAGCAGTAAATGAGTACTAATGACATTCAGAAAGGTGACTCACTTTAGTGCACTGTTTGATAATGGTTGATAGTATTCCTTTAGTGTCTGAAGCATTCCAAAGTGAAGCTAAATCTGTATAAGACCACCACCCACGTGACTGTGCTTCAGTGCATGATATCCTAAGCAAACATTAATTCATCTATGTGTACATACATGTTCGTTTCCTTACTCTGCTTCCACAGACATCACAAAGTCCCTGTACTCTTTCTGTGACACGAAGAGTTTCCAATCCTACATGATGACAGCTTTATCAATTGTACTTCCTTACACAAAAACGTAGAAGAGCAAATGGGCAAACAGAATCACAAGTTTGAAATATCATTAAGTTCACACATCCTTATTGCAGCTATTCAGTATCACAACATAGGCATAACGTGGAGCTAATTAGGATGTGCTTTGCATAATTTATCAATTTCATCCTCCAATAATGTGAACTTTCATTATGTGATTGGGTCTTTTAGAATAAACTGAAACGTGGACAAACAAACATGAAAAATTTCTACTACTGATGCAATCCTAGCATCATTGCAGCTGTGAGAAAAATTACTACATATACATGTACACGTATGACATATGAATACCAAAACTGAATGCATAGCTCTGCTAATTATAACAACTCACAATTGCTTGAAGGAAATCATGCTCCAATGAATCAACCCTTGATTTTGAACGCTTACCTACAAGTGATAACAATAATAAACTTAACGATTATGCATTAGTTGAGTATGTACATAGTAGAGACAACACCCTATTGTGGAATGAACACACTAATGTGACTTGCAATTAGCATGCATTAAAGTATCATTATTGTCACAGTCAATAATAGACACAACAAGTGTGCCTGCCCACAAAAAAATTTTAATTATTGACTACATAGTGTGGATAAAGCAATTCTGAGTGCAATCACGTGCAGCTACTGCTATAGCTTGCCACAGTCACTAATTCAATCAGTGACCTAGCTTATATCAGAGAACTCCAGCTGACTATAACCGTGTGTCATATTACATGATGTCAGGCCAAAATTTATATTTTTGTTCCCATTCCTGCCATAATGAGTCATTAGCAAACAAAACAGGTCTTCCCATACAAAAATAAATAGAATAAACAAAAACTCGATTAAGGCCTCCAGGACAGTTAGGCAACACAAAACATGCCCACTATAAATATCTAACAACTGACACCTCATGCATATACACATACAAGTACATAAACTTACCAATATCAGCCCATTCGGAGTTAACCAGTGCTTCCAATTCACCTTCATCCTGTAAATACTTTGATGTTACAACCTGATAAATAAATACTATGAAACAAAAACAGCAAAAATATATACACAAACCATTAATGTCAAGAACAAATCAGTGGAAGGGACACGAGACAAGTATTCGCGATTACACTTTGACAAGCGTTGCAAATAAATCAACCCGAGCATCAAAGCACAAGGAGTTACAGAACCATTCCTGTAATATGCATCATGATGACATATAAAAAAACGTAATCATAACATAAAAAATACCTGCACACGTCAACCATGTAACCCATTTTCAAAGGTTTCTCTCTCTTTGAACATGACTTTATGAAAGCACTTTGTGATAAATCTGTAGGATTAATAATAACAGTTAGAATAGTACCAAGCAGTATGATTCATCATTAACTTCATCACACTAGTGACTATACGTGTAGTAGTATGGCAGAAAACATGCCAAACCTCACAAACTATATGTACACTTAAAAGTGTGCTTCTAAAAGAAAGCATTTTAGTACAAACTACAAACCCCATACAAAGTGACCTCTAATGACTGTATAGTCAACATGGAACATGATGCAATGCAATACATTGAAAACAAAAAAAACAAAGTCAAACTAAGTCTTACGTCTCAACGTACATGTACATATATCGTAATAGTAATTTGCTGGCTATGTAATTCAAGCATAAAATTAGATAATGCATAAATTCCAATAAAGGCTGTTTCACACTATCCCCCTACTCAAGCGTCGCCATGAGTACAAGTTTAGGTGTAATTGAGCATATTATTCTATTACAATACACAGACACAATAATGTACTCTATGACTGATGTCGAAATAGTTATCACACATACTGGCTAAGCTCCGTGAAGATGTTGTGTATTCGTCTGCGTCATCAGGTAAATAAAGTTTAGGACGAATCCTCTCCCAGAGTCTTGACTCAACAAGCGTCTCTCCTTTCATAACTCCGTCTTTCGGCAATCTACAAAAATAACACACACACATGGCACACAGTATATAATGTAGGATTAAAGGCTGTCCAAAGCAGAATCATGCCAGAGGACATAACGAGTGCGAATGTGTAAATAAAGTGAGTGTAACTAATGCCCATGCATACTACAAGCGTACAACTAACGTTTATCTGACTTTTAATGACTGACAAAGAAAGGTCTAAGATGAGAAGAGGGAAAGAGGGGTGTAGCAGAGGGAGAATGGGCTTCTAAAGCTTCGTGTTCAGAATCACAACTTCACCTAATCACCTCCAGAAGATGCAGGGTGTGGCTTGTGGGCATTATTTAGAATTATATGAATTAACTAGATCACCTACGTGACGTGTTGACGGCGCATTATAATAAAAACATTAATGATGAAAACATAAAAAGATTCTTTGAAATGTATTTTTATGCATATAAATAAATATTATGTTTAAACAAATTTACTTACAATGATTTTATAAAAATTTTATATAGAATAATAAGTATAAAAATATTTAAAAAATATACAACATTTATTACCGACATGCATAGAATGTAAGAGTACGTTTACAGTCATTGCACTGTACTCCACAGCACCCAACCTGCTTGCAGCATTTTCCTTCCACATCTTTGGTAAACTCTATATGTCCTCTACCACAGCATATCGTTTCACAACTTTTACTAGCTACTGCAGGATCGCATAGCCGTCCTTGGACTCCAAAAGATCCTTTTGAAATGTCTTTATGACAATAATCAGGTGACGATAGAGTGTGAACAAGTGTCGTATTACTGATTGAAGATGAATTACATTGATGAGGCTGTAGAGCTGAGGCCTTGACAGAGACTTTACACGATTTTTTATATTTGTCTTTTATTGAAGCAGCGACTACAGAAAATGCCTCAAGTCCTCTTTGGCATGTCTTTGCTGAACATGATGCAGAAACACCAACACATTTACAGGTCGGTTCTTTTTTGTGATTGACATCAAGAAATACCTACAAGATTTAATAATAATGATAATAATTAAAAATATTCTAGTGAAATCCGGTTACAAATTAGTCAAATATTTGTGTTATGCATGTAACTTGTAGGCACTATAATAATGAAACTATGGTATATGCTAAATGTAGTTGACCTGACTCAATTTACCATGTGAGGTTTTAATTATCAAACAAACAATTAGGATTCGTTTAAAAAAGTCACAATAGCTTACCGTTCTTCCAACTTGATTATTTTGAAGATTAATGAGCTGCCTGTCACCAATAACGACACCATGCTTCTCTTTGCCATCCATGAACTTAGCGGACATTTCCATGCCGAATTCCCAGTTGCTTGAGCAGCCATACATGACTTGATTCCCAGCACTGCTTATAGTTGTATTCTTTCCACATTCACATTGCATGCCATTAAACCTGCAGTCTCTTGTCACAACATGTGCCAGAGCTGCTGACATGAGAGAATGAATAACAGCAGTCTCTGCAGTAGCTACAATAATGAAATACAATTCATAGCTAAGACTAATGCTAATTACTACTACAAAATATGCCAGCTCAGTTCAACATTATTAGCACTTTACACTCGACATACCGTATTTGGTGACATTGCTTGGTGTAATGACAGCAAATCCAGAGCAGTTCCATCTCTCGTATTCTAATTGATTGCTACATTCTTTCCTTGCAAGTTGTTCAGCATCAACAATAGCTTTCAATAGTCCAGGGGTCGTGAAGCACATTATCCTCTGATTGGCATTGGTCAAATTGTGACAAGTGAAAGTTTGGTTGTTCAAATATACTGGTGTAGCTGTGTTTGAAGAATTTGCAAGTCCAAATCCTGTCTTGTTTAGTGATAATATTATACAGTAGAAGAGGATGAGGACTGAAACATAACTAAAGAATGAAAATAGGAATTCATGATATCTGCCACAAAGAAACATGGACCCAGACACACTAGCAACATGAACTGATGTGCTTAAACAAACAGCCTATGACTCACTTGCAGTAGTGTCTTGAGAATATCTTCATTTTCTTATTTTGCTGATTGTTGCATAAGGAAGTCAAGCTGCACATGCTTAAATACTTAACAGAAGCTAATGAAATGCATACATTATGCAAAGGATGCAATATAAATTAGTACATCTATATATACTATGCTACAGATCTATGTGGTATATCAAATCAATGATACGCAATGGCACACCAACTATATACTAAATCCAGATGCCAACTAATTTTACACCAATATATTAAACTAATTGAATAATTGTAGATATGCATCGATCTCACAGGAAAATCCAAACAAGCAACTAATGAATTGTGGTTGCGTGGCTGAGCAAGACACACAAACTTTAGGCCACGTAATACAATTTGATCTATATAAAATTTCATTTAATAGTATCTCAAATGGCAACCTTGAAGCCAAATGAGCAATAAATATATTATATTACAAAAAATAACGAAGAACAATATACATGATAAAAAGCGTTATTATAACTCCTCCCCAAAAGATGTATCGATCCTAAACAAAAAATGAGTAACAGAGACACAAAAATGATCATTATTACTTGAGCTGTTCTTCTTTCGATTAACTTCATTATCGTGTCAGACAACCCAAGCGTATTAGCAATATCCCACATCTTACGCTGTGCACCCTATAAATACATTATTTTTAATCTCATTTCAAGTAAACACCTTAACCTCACAAATACTTAGAATGCTTGGAAGACTGACAGTTGTAGTGATACAGTACACATACACACACTCATACACACACACAAACAGAAAATGATATTTTGTGCACCTTCAAAATACCATGCTGATTCTTTAATCCACCGAGTACGCTAGATGCATTTGAGAGTAGTTCATCGAGACCTCTGTTTGCGTCGTGGAGGCGGGTATGATGCTCAAGCGTGGGATCGAGTGGTATTGCTGTGTCACGATTCTACACAATTAAGTACAAATACAAATATTGAGACTGCAAGTGAATATCCATACACAGGACTACTTATAAATAC
Organism: Amphimedon queenslandica; assembly: GCF_000090795.2. Taxonomy (NCBI): domain Eukaryota; kingdom Metazoa; phylum Porifera; class Demospongiae; order Haplosclerida; family Niphatidae; genus Amphimedon; species Amphimedon queenslandica. The sequence goes on along the minus strand of NW_003546470.1, from coordinate 69,409 downwards.
TTCATACTTTAGTAATTGGGTCAACTAAAACAGTACCAGGTGTTCAGACATCTCCTAAGCTACACACTGCCAAACAACTCATCACTCCTTCCTTCTCTCATTCTCTGCCATTATGCCAATTTAAAATACAAAGCTAAACCATAATGACCATATAATCAAAGTAAGTAAATAATAATAAAGACCACCTGCTTTTAATGCACATAGAATAACAAATACTAATTCTGATTGAGATTCTTTACATGCCTTCTAATTTCATGAATCACAAACTTTCTCAAGTATGATGCATGCACAAATTTAACAGACCCCACAAATGTTTCCCCCAAAGTTTATACGATGAAGTAATAATTTTTTAATAGTCGGTGAAAGACTTTAATTGATATTTTAAGATAACTAAATAAACAAGTGTTCATGGCATATAGTTACAATATCATTACATTATTGATAGGAATGCTGAAACTTTGTTTATAATTGACCTATCTAACCATAACAACATATGCTACATGCCTACATGTTGTGTGTGTATACATTAAGTCATTCAGCATTCCCTCTACCATTTAAGGGCTTCATACCTGATGATGAGGAACATGTACATTACTTCTGGACAGGAGCTCTTCCCTAGCCCGCACTGCATCTTCCTGTGTACATGTAAATATATTCTATTAATAGAAACACAGTCTAAAAATAGCATTACAGCTTCCTGTCTTTGACGTTGGTGGATATTAAAAGCCTTCTGTAGTCCTGTTAGATCAGCTTTCAGTTGCTCCACACGCCTAGAAGCAATTCAAAACAATTATTGATACATGAAAATGATACGATCAACATGATACTATATACTATTGATATCAGCTATTCAAACCATAATATTTAGCCAAGACACCCACTAATTGCCCTACACATGACTTCTACCCACAAACCCGAACTCTAAAATATTATGCATTCCATTCGCACAAAATAATCATTAACAAAAGAGATAGACACGACATTTATAGTAAGAGCCTATTCAGAGCTGCCAGGAAGATACAGCACCAATAAAATCTAAACTAGGATAAAATGTTTGCCCAATCTTCTCCAAAACTACAATCTACCAAAAGGACTACCAGTGCATATAGGGTTGTATCCTACATCTAACTTCATGTGTCAAGATACCATTTCAAAAGGTATGGAAATTCTTTGCACCACCAGGTGATACATGCTGTCACATGTTAGTCTTTGACTACATAAAGGTCACCATTGATCTGATTAACAATGCCTATACCATAATACACATGTAAGTGTGACATCCAGCCCACATACAGGTGGTCACGGTGCATTTTCATGGTACATGAGTGCCTGTTTTATTCACATAAACCATTCCCATGTCCTACTCGTTAGCTAAACTCTCCCACTAAAATTATGAAGGGGTGGCAAATTCTTCTTTAATTAATTTTAAGGAAATACATGTAACAGTAGTTAGGGGAGAAATAATAAGTTACCATAGCATTAGCTCTCCAGCAAGGCATGTTATCGGTGACAAGACATCCTGAGATACATGTATGGTGTAATTTTTTGGCACACAAAGTTCCCCATATAAAACAAAATAGCTCAATATGTTTGTGGCAAAGACATTTCAATGTTTTCATAAAATGCAAATTACATGCATTAGAAGCCACTGTTTTTGTTAAATGGAATGGCTTCATGTGCTGCCCCCATACAGGGACACTGTCCTGAGGCTGACCTTATGAACTAATGACTTACGGCACAGGGAGAAAAAGGAAGAGAGAGGGAAAGATCAAGGAAGAAGTGTGGCAGAGATAGAGAAAGAGGCAAGACAAAAAGAGACAGCTAAACAGGGAGTGACAGAGGGAGAGAGTGGGAGAAAGGGAGAGACAGGAAGATAAGGGGGAGAGCAAGTCAGGGGGAGAGAAAGAGAGAGAGAAGCTCTAGAGAAAAAGACAGAGCAAATGTTAGACAAAGAGAAAAATTGAAAAAGAGAAAGAAAAGATATTTATTAATAGCTGACAATATTTTATTACAAATAACCAGAACAGCTTGATTATCGACAGAATTTAAGTAAAATAGTACAAATTTGTAACATAAGAGCAATTAACAACCTAATAAAAGAACAGCACACACCTAACTAACCTAGGTAACATTATACCAAAATATTTTAAACTAATAAGACATTTCTTAATTTAAGGAACGCCATGTGAAGATGATCTGGTACAGAAAAAATACCCGCCCTACTTATTCCCAGAAATATTATGAAATTAAACCAAACAGGTACTGAGCTACGCAAAGAATTCACTTAGTCATTTATAGTGACACAGGTAATGGATATCTCATCTAGAAACGATTTCATTGCCAATATAAAGTATAAAGTTACCTATAAGATACAGCATTGCTGCAAAGAATGTTTCATAACATTTGCAACAGGAAATTCCAGTGTAATGACATTCTATAAAGCAAGAATCAAATTAGTTGCACATTTTGTCAACATTGACTAACAATTATACACCTATGTCATAAATAACAACCACTAATCATCACAAATTATTATTTCTAAACAGCAATTATGAAAATAACAATTCCAAAGTACATGTATAAGCTAACTAATTGATGGACTTTTTGCAAGATAAGACATTAATAATTATGAATATCATAAAGTGACAAAAAGCAAAAACTTTTCACTATTACATGTACATGTAGTTTAAGAAACCTTTTTAGTATTACCTAAAGAAAACCTTTTAATGTATTGGTACAATCAGACAAAGATAATAATCAAATTACAAAGGAGAGTTAAAGGGATTAAGCTTAAGAGCATTATCTTGTGGCTGAAATTTTGAAGGTTTCTATGAAATTCGAGCAGGCACACCTATAAACATTGAAAGCAAGTCATGTAGCAAATTCTTTCCCACAGAAATTAATCCTTGACAATTAATGATGATTATGGAGTGCAAACTACCGTATCGATTGTTAGATCTAAGAATAAACCTTGCGAGACCAATCTACATGTAACTAATAATAGGAGGCTTAAGATACCTAGGCTAGATTGAGAGATGAAAAGCTAAAAATAGGGAGATTTCAAGAGGCATAGACCAAATCTGAGTCTCATAAACTCCCTCTGCCTCTAGAAATAAAAGTGACTATGCCTATTATATCATTTAGTATGCTGGCAGTCGGACAGCTAAATGTACCAGTTTAATATACCAATGAAAGGGCAGAATCAAACCTTCAAGTAAACACTTCAATAGAATAACATGTAATGAACAGCTGTTAGTGTTATACATTAGGTAACACTATAAGGCTATTAAGGCATTCCTTAATTAAATAACTACTACCAATATAGAAGTCCTACCCCAAAAAGCTTTATTTACAACCTATCGTGTCACACAAAAATTCAATGCTACATGTACATGTACAAAATACATGAACTTGTCCATCTTTGCTATCAGAAATTCCCCTTTCCTACTTACGTGGACCACCATTAGCTTGCTGACTGCCAAAGTATTAATCAAATAACAATGCAGCAAAAACAACAACAGCAAAGCACATTCAATAACAAACCAATTAGTCTGGTATACAGTCAACCAGTCACCACAGCTGCAGTGGGTGTGGTGCCGCTACCCACGGCTATAATTATCTAGTCTAGAACATGCCAAGGAAACACCTTAATCTAAAAATAGGAAACCATTTGTGGCATGTACACACTAATATTCTTATTTGGTTTCGTAAACATACAGATTAATTTATTATATATACTAATTAGTAAAAATTATGCTCACATTTTTTGTTGTTGCCTTGTGTGAAGAGGCTCCTTATTGACAAGGTGTGTTAATTGCTGACAGTCACTTTCTAACTGCATTAGACTATCACTAATTCTTGCCTCTATAACTACAATAAACACAATAATGTATGTATATACATACTCATTGTTTAAAACTACAAAAGAGTCTCACCTTGGTGGTTACCAGTACTAAAAGATGAGAGTTCTTGTAGCTGTCTCTGAGTTTCTTGGAATAATCTGCCATTGAGATATTACTAGGTGTCATGGGTGTAAAACTGACTTCATTGATTCCTGGTAAAGAGGCTCCATTATTGTTTATGTTAGGAAATTAGAGCTACCACATTCAAATTTTGACGGGTAATCATAAAAAATATTGGCTAAGCACATCAAAGAGACAGCTCACTGCAATTATCATAATGGATGGAGTAGATCTACCTCTTTCTGGCCGACCAGGCGGCGCAATACGGACGCAAAACGCAGCTATGAAAGAGCTGGCTTTTGAGCTCGCTTTAGAGACAGAAGAGATTCTTCCTTCGAAGGCTTGTCTGAAAATAAGTTTGAAATTTGTGTGCACTGTGCCATGAGTAAAGGGAAAAGTAAGTTATGAAGGTTTTGCCTGACAAACTTTTTTTGTTTGTTTACAGGAAAGAATCCATCTACCTGCAAAAGAAATGATGATGATCTGAGAGATAAGGCAAGAAAATTAAGATCAATTATAGAAATAATTATTGTTCAGTGCTTACTACCACACCTCTTGTTGTTTTGTTGTGCTCAGGGTGCATACCCCACAATGTTTAATGCCACAATCCACACAATCCAATTTGTCCCTTACATAAGGTAGGTGGGCTGAGCACAGGACTATTGCCTAGTGTTAAGTATGGGCCTGCGTGACTGTAACGTAATACAAGAGGAGAGTATATAGAGTTAAGCAGTTAAAGCAAGTGTTTTCAAGCAGTTTATAAATGCTGTGCTTGTTGGTATAGTTTCTTTACAAATGCTCGAATTTTCTAGGCTAGATTTTATTTAAGTGAATAATAATGGTTGATGGTAGATGAGAACAAAGAGATGGTATTCCTAAATAGAACTTGAATGAAACTTTTTGCCACAAAGGCTATTGTCAAGCACTATCTAAACAAATGGCATGAGCTCATGGTGTCATTTAGATAAGTGTCTTTTCATGGTAAAATGCTATTTGCATGTGAGGATAATTAATCTTTTGTGTCACAAATTAGTCTATACAGTAGACGATTAACACAAATATATATGCAGCTAATAGTCTGAAAGCTATCTCATTATTATATTATTGGTATTGAGCACAATGAATATAAAGCCAGTTCAGCCTATTGATAACTGTAGTACAGTACAATAATGAGTATGAGTACAGTACAATAATGGCTTCAACAATGGAGGTTTACTGATCCATACACAGCTGTCATATAAATTGCTGCAAATTTTGCAATGCCTTATGCAATCTAACTGCTTATAGTGTGAATGACTCTTTGGTCCGATGTGTATGTCATATGCTAGTAAAGTGTATAGTGTTTATGTGTTCAGTCCCAAAGATGGGGGATGCATTAGCTATGTTGGTATAATGTAAAATATAATTATTCCAACCAGCCCACACTACTTTTATATTATGAATTTGTTTTTAATAAAGAAGATGCAGCGAAATGATTAATAATAGTACCATTTGAATATTAGTGAAGTATCATGTTTGATTAGATTTGTATGCATGTATACATGTTGTCACTATAATATTAGCAATGTCAAAGTGCAAATCCTATGTTATTTAACAGTAATCCTAGTAATTGCATGAAGCTTGTCCCATTTAAAATTTATTTTTATGTATTGCAGATTGTTCAAGTCAAGAAAGTGGTCCGTAATCGTAGTAAGTCGGATATTGCTCTTGTGCTACAGTCATGTGAACAGTGTGATAATGCTGTTGACACTGCTATTGCTAAACTAATTGGTCCAGGTATAACATTACCATAATAAATAAATAATAGACTGAGTGTTAATCCTGTTTTTAGATAAGGGACAAGATTGTCTTAAAGAGTGGGAAGTCATGGCTAAGAAAAATAAAGTGAGAAACATAAAAATCAGGATGATGATTAGTGTTTTTTAGAAAAACAAGAAGTCAACTTCTGAAAATAATACAAACAAAGCTGCATCGAATGCCTCAACACCGTCTGACAGTGTGTCTTGTGTAGACTTGGGATTTGTGGAAGAGAAACACACAGCTGCTACACAGGAATCTGAATCTACACCTCCTGAGTCATCCGAGGCAGCTCCAGCAAAATCACCGTCTCCTTCAAGACCGCCAATCCCTCCTGAGGACAATAAAACGAGTGGTCAAACAAAAAGCAAGTCAAAAAGACGTGCTGTAAAGAAACCCAGACCTCCTAAAAGGATACGAGAGAAGCTCAAAATAATGGCAGCAGCTGCTGCAGCTAATTCAGGGGAAGAATCACCAATGTCAGCTACAGTAATGCTTTCGAGTGATGAGCCAGTACCACTCTCACCAGAGAGTGGCATAATGACTGCTTCAACTAGCCCCACACCCTCGCCTGTGTCAAAAGATGCTTCTCCTGGTATTAATCTATTGTTATTATTGTTATTATGATACATGTAACTGCTATAAAAAATAGGCAAGATTAATATAGTGCCTTTTCAAAAATACTTTCACTTCTGGTTGTATAATGTATAGTATTAATTTTTTTTCTCTAGATGTACCACAACCAGTGCCACCAAAGGAGAGAGTAACACAGGAGAGGTATTCTTCAGAGCCTTCACTAAGAAAACTTATAAAAGATCTTCATCGCTGTGACATTGCACTTAATAGATATCAGCAGAATCTGGAGGATGTGAGTAACAACATTATTGTTACAATCTTCTACATGTACTTATAATTTTTTTATTATTATTATGATAGCAATGTAAATTAGCTGCAAAAAATCTGGAGCGTACTTTTAATACGCTAAGAATTGGTATCAATACGAGAGAAGAAGATCTTCGTTGTGAGCTAAGAAATGTCCAGCAAACAGCCCATCTCCTTCTTCAGCGTAGAAAAGCAACAGCCATTACATTGAGAAGATTAACTGAGTCCGCCAATCAACTTGAGGAGGTTCAAATTGCTGAACTCAAGAAACAATTGAAAGTGCGTACTATTACATGTATGTGGTATATGTGATGATGGTCTGTCTGTTTCTATGCAGTACTTCACTAGTGACAGGAAAGTTGATGAAGCGGTCGGAAACCTGAACAGGTTTTATGGAGACCCAGACGATTTATTGCCATCTGTTATGAAATTTGGAAAGAGTAAGTTTATGATAATTATTAATAGTATAGTACTGATTTTCTCTTTTTAGTGGTAAGTGTGCAAGAAACATATTCATCATGGAATGAGAATCCTCAAGCAGCCATTGAGAAGTCTTCAATCAAAGTTTGCTTGCCACCACTGGTGATGCCAAAGCAGTTTCACAATGAAAACAACTTCATTGCCGGTATCCCATTCATGCAGCGATACTGCTTACCTCCCCCTCTCCCTCCTTTGCCGTTCCCTCATTTTCTGAGACCGGAGTTCGGGCTACCATTTACAATGCCTCGGCCTATTATCAATACTAACGGATTATTTTGCGGTGGGTTCCCTAACCAGAACGTGCCACCTCCAGTTCAGCTACCTCGACTACAGCATCACCCCCTGGCTATAACTAGTGCCCCTTCTCAAACTGGATGCAATTACCCGTACAAGTATTCTCCAGAATTTCTAGCAGTCTTTCAGGAGAGGGTACGAAACTCGTTATATCGACAAGGAGTGGTATGTTAAGATTATTACTTTATTTGTTATGATTTAATTTTGATTATACATTAATTGCTGTAACTTGTCTTATGATGTTCTTCTTTGTATTGTAGTGTTTATATGATCCTCTTACTGGAAAAGGTTTGTTATAATTTATTTGTAATTTATAAATTTGTTTTTTAACAGCTGTGAGGCCAAACCTTGCTCCTCCTCCACCTCCCCCAGTTGTTCATCCACCAGGACCAACGCCACTACAACATACCACAAGCAATGCAAGCACTGCTAATGACGGGAAAAAGAAAACCCCAACACAGCAAAGACGGGATAGAAAAAGGCGTCAGAAGGAAAGAGAAAAGAGAGAGAAGAGTATTAAGAACAGCAGCAGTTCTTCTAATAGCGTTTCCAGTAACAGCAATGCCACCAGTAGTAATGCTACTAGTGCCAATAACACTAACCCTACCAGTACCAATAATACCAACCCTACCAGTACCAATAATACGAATCCTAGCAATACCAACAATACCAATCCTAGCAATACTGATACAGACTCTAAGCAACCACCCTCTCAGGCTCTCATGTCAAGCAAAGTCGGCAAACCAATATCAAGAAAAAGCACTTGGATTAAGAGATACAAGAGATACGGAAGTAAAGAACGAGATAGGAAGTCTGTAGAGGAATCCCCTACACAGGACAAATCACAGAAAGCTAATCCTCCCATTACTGCACCCACAAAAGATGAACAACCTTCTGTCAGCGTCACATTGCCAAAAGAGGAGTCTACTAATAGTACGCCAACTGTCAAAAAAGAGCCAACAGAAGTGAAAGAAGAAAAGGATGCTACTCCTGCTGCAGTGGAGGATTCCACAGCACGAAAAGAAGAGAAAAAAGAAGACTCCGTCACAACATCAAAAGAAGATAAACCCTTAGCCGCTTCACAAAAAGAAGAGGACTCAAATTAATATAAACTTTAAATAGTAAATTATAAACAACAATTTCAAATAGCTGTGCTTTGATTCTTATGTAGTGCTGGTAATGATACAATGTACATGTAATGTTCAATACAATTCTTTAGGTGGAGTATCCAATTCATATAATTCATATAATTGTTTTAATATTGTGGTCAATTTTTCAACAGACTTTGAAAACATGGACATGTCTTTAAGCACAGCTTGATTGTGTTCAGCGGTACCGTCAGATCCCAGTAATTTCAAAAAGTCAGCATAATAAGGAACGGCTTTAACTGCAAGCTGAAAAAAATAATGAACTGTTTAATTTCAGTAAACAGTTGACAATTTTGAAGTCGTTTTTACATGTAAAAAGTGGGCTTTTCATTTTTAATTAACAGTATGCCAAGATTGAACCATGGTGTAACTTACATTGAATATTCCTCTAACCAACCAGTTGTGATGCTGTTTTAAAGACTTAGTATATGCAACACCTAATAATTAATACAGCACACATACTAATACTAAAACAAATAATAATCATATTCTTACTAGCAGCTGCTCCAAGATTTTCTTCACCATTGGCTACTTCAAAAATAAATACCTGTACAAACTCAATAGCTCTATTTAAAAGAGGGAAGATAAAATCGCAATGCTTATTGTGCTACCTTTTCAACCACAAAAGTGCATCAGTTGAAGAATTTTTAACAGTGTGTGTTTGAGTATTAACTTCATGCCCGACAATACCTTGTAAAGTGTGGTACAAGGTCGGGTTTTCATTGTACTTACGTCGAATTTTCTATTTATTAACAATAAAACTTCAAATGCATATTTACATAAAATAATACTTCGATGTTGCCAGAGATGTCTGCTTTGACTGGAGCAAATGCAGTAGGACTTAACGCATCAAAAAAGGGAAGGAGATCGCTGCAACACTGAAGAAAACTATCAGTAGGAATCCCTTCATCTTCATCAAGGCTTATATCCACAAATCTGGAGCAAAGTGCACAAATAAAAACTTTTGATAATTGGACTCACTTGTGTGGTAATTTAGAGAAGAAAGTATCATAGTCTATTGTTGCTACTTCAGGTAATGGCGAAGATGGAGGAGACGGGACTGGGGAAGATGTAGGAGTAAGAAATAACTCTGAACTTGATCTAGAAGCATCTCTCAATGATGCTGAGGACTGAGCAACAATTTGCTTTTGTGGTTTTTGAAGGTGAAAAGGAAGTGAAGAAGTATCCTGAGTATTACGGAGGGGAGAAACAGGATGAGGGGGACGAGGAGGAGGAGTTGATGATGACAGGTAGAGCTCATCAGCACTAAAACTATTTGATGAAGTATGGACTACAGGCGAGCCTTATACATTGAGAATAAGACAATAATTACATGTAAGTACTAAAACAATAATAACCTGTTCTGCCAAACTTTACACTTCTTGACAAACTAAAATACACAAAAGATGAGAACACAATTACAAAGTCAAGTGTACTTACGTTGGAGATGGCGTGGCTAACTGCTTTGAAGAAAGAGGCTAAAGAAATTTGGAGTTCAAAAATTTCACAAAAAAAACATTATCAACAGGGTTTCCCACAGGCTTTTAGAACAGTGTTTGGCTTCTTAGGTATGCTGTTTATTTAGCTTAGGGGAACCCAGATCTCTGATAAATACATGTATAAACAAGAAAAATTCATTAAATTTTCTATTAGATACATGTACATGTACGTGTGCATGTTTTGAATAAAAAGTTTTAGCTGATTAAAATCAAAATTTGATTCCTAAATAATTTGCTCCAAAATAAAAAAACAGCTTGTATATGACATATAATATAGTCTATAGTATAGGATATTCTGTCCCTAGGAGAGATTTCTCGATTTTCATTACATTTTCTGATACATAAAAATTTGGACCGAATTAATTAAAATTAAATTTTTGAAGTTAATCAAAAATTGGGCCAAAGACCCCGTACTATAGTACAGGGTAATTGGTCAAATTTCACCAAAATGATTAGGAGAGAATTCTTCATTTTATATTTTTTTACATATATATATTCCTATGTTAGCAAGTTTGAGCTGGTTTTACTCAAAATTGATTTTTTATAAATTTTTAAGTTGCCCCAAAGCCATGTGCATGCATTATTCAATAGTGCTTGTCAGCTCATAAAGCATAAATTGCCTTTTTGTTTTAGATAATCTATCATGCTTTGTGAGAAACCCTGACTATTATACATACCTTTATGTGCTCCGGCCATTGTTCTAGATAAAAAGAATCATTAAAAACTATCACCAACTTTACTTATTACCTTCACTATAACTGAGATCCATACACTCTGCCAATGCATTCAGGAATTCATCACATGTAGTAGATAACGCATCACTTACTTCATCAAGTTTCTAAAAAAATTGCAGATTTAAGAAAACCCCAAAAAAGTAAAAGATTACTTTATCAGAGAAAGAATTGGCTTCCCTTAAACAAGTCTTTAGAGAAGCAATGTGAGTCACAAGAGTCTGACAGGACACATGTAGATCTACCATCCGTGACTTAATGATGTCTCCATGCTTCAATGAAGCTATGAAATAAAAATGCACAGAAAAAATAAAATCACTACCAATTAATAGTGAGAATTAAACTATTTTGATAAACATGAATACAAAACCATTATTAATGCCTATATCGATAATCATTATCTTAAAGCTACTTGTCTTTCTCATTGAAATGGACACATCATTGTTTAGACTAGATAACATACAATATAACCATTGATCCAGTTATAATAGTCCATACTTTCACAAAGGAAATAGTATAATTACGTGTAGAGCATTAATTAAGATGCTTCTAAAAAGGAATAACTAACATCTTTCCAGTGACAAATCTTCTTGCTTGGTTGAGCCAAATGCCACTAACCACTTTTGTCGCTCAATTTTTGAACTAGCTTTCAAGTACATGTGCATGCCATTCTTAATAACAAGATCAATCCTCCTATTGTCTTTATGATGAGCTACAAATTAGACAATGATAAAATTATACAAAGACTACCCACTATTATGCTAACCTATAATATCACAAGAGGATATTTTAACTGATCCTTTGCTACCTTGCTGTACATCCATAGATGAGAGGTAGTATGAAAGGACACCACCATCTAGTATAAACCACCTGGGTTGCCAACCTATTATACATAAAGTTCCTATTAATCATGTTGAAATTATCAGTGCCTCACCTGAATAATAGTTAGTCCACTTATTTAAAGTTCCTTCCAAGTAAGTAGACATTTTAATTTAAAAGACAAAATGGGTGTGTCGCCTTATGGGTGTGGCGGCATACATGTAAATTTATTTATAGGCGTGCCTCTGTAAAAACTGAGTCAAGGAAAAACTTTGTTTTCTTGCTCTTACTTTGCAGAAATGGAAGATATTGAAGAAGATCCACCTCGAGATCCACCTTTGTCAGACACAGATGAGCTTCAAGCGACAGCTAAAGTAAATGCGGATCCTTCTGCTTCTTCTGCAGGAATGGGAATGGAATTATCTGAGCAGGAAAGTCGCATCAGAGACCTTCTAGACGGCTTATCATTAACAGCAGGACGAAGCTCTACTACTGAGTACAAGAAAAAAACATTAGGTGTTGTTCAAAACCTGGTAAATTATCTGAATCCTCTGGGATATTTCAAGAAAGATCAAGCAGGACAAGCCTATAGTTGGGAGATACCATTTGAAGATATAAGAGAGCTTTCATACATTGGGAAAGGAGGCCAAGGTATCAATGCATGCATCTTCACATTAGCTAGTATTGTTTAATTTGGCACCAGATCAAGCTACTAGTATTTAATTTTTAATTTTAAGAACTCAGTACTGAGTAGAAGTAGAACATACAGAACTAGATCTAAAAATCTTTTTACTTTAGAACTAGAAATTAAATTTCATAACTAGAACTAATTTTGTATTTAAGCAACAATAGTTTGCTATCCTTGGTTTGCATTAGTCATATCGATACTGCATATTATATTCCATCATAATGTGACTGTGTGTGAATGGGTAAAGTCTGTAAATGAAAAAAGTTTGTGAATGTGAGAAAAGATGTTTTGGTGGATAATTAAATCAAAACATCAACCTGATGTGTGTTACATCACAAAAGCAATATTTTTGCTGAGCCACTAAAAGTTCACTTTGCATAAATTTAAAAGAAACTTTTTGCATTCTGTGAAAAAGCTATTTTTCATACTGAAAAAATATGCAAGCTGGTGTCCTTCATCTGGCAAGAAACTAGCTTGAGCAGGTTTGTTGTCCTTGTTAGCCATCTCTCAAGGTTTGTTTTATTGCTACCCATCTCTACTGTACTTTGTTCTTCTCTAAGTTCTCTCAGTATCTTGAGTTGGCATGTAGTAAGACTTGTGCATGTGCAGTATGTGATGTTTGGCACTTTGGCTTTAGATAGAACATAAATTTGTTTGTAACACCCCACTCAGGATATATCCATTGCTGGAGTGTTCTGCGAAAATGTACCTTTTCTTTTTCAATTTTGAGCATGTGGTATTTTCTTTTTATGTCAATTATCGATATTTTTATATCTAAAATGTTGATATTGCAAAGATATCTTATTAGATATAATAGTACTACAATAATTGCAATATTGATTTATTGTTGCAGCACTAGTTTAATTATAATCAAAATTTTGTAAAGCAATGTAGACCACTGAGTTGCAAAAGAATTTTACTCAATACAGTAAACAGATGGTAGAGCAACTGTGTTCCTAAATTTAACTCAATTATTTCTATATTTGTGTACACAGGGGAAAGCCTTACATTTTTATGATGTGTCATTATGTTTGCTTACAATTCTAATTTTACAGTAAACATTTGCCATGTCATGATCGGTAATCATCAATAACCATTACAGGTGCAGTTTTCAGTGGAAAGTACCGTGATAATGAAGTAGCTGTTAAAAAAGTTAATGATCCTAAGCAAACAGAATTAAAGATATTACGCAAATTATCCCATCCAAACATTGTCAAGTGTCTGTAAGTCTCAAATTGATATTAGAGATCACTTTATGTGTGTAACTTTACAGTGGTGTATGTAACAAACCACCTTGCTACTGTATTGTGATGGAATACTGCAGATTGGGTAATTTATTTGATTATATCAGAAAGACTTCGACAAAAATAATGCCATTTGATGTGATCCAATGGTCTCGTGAAATATGTACTGGTATGCAATTTTTACACTCCAAAAAGCTAATACACAGAGACTTAAAGTCACTAAAGTAAGTGAGCAGTATAGTTGTATGTTAACTAGAACCATATTAGTGTGTTAGTGAGTGACAATCATTCTATGAAAATAACGGATTTTGGTGTTAGCCGCACTCTTGATCATCAGTTTACTAAAATGACTGTAATTGGAAGTGTAGCATGGATGGCCCCTGAGCTAATAAGGAGTGAGCCATGCAGTGAAAAGGTAGACATTTGGTCTTTTGGTGTGTGTCTTTGGGAATTACTAACCCGTGAAGAACCATATAAAGTAACATAATTATACCTTAAGCTTATTGACTCCACAGTTATAGGATTTAAATCATGGAGCTGTTATTTATGGTGTTGGATCCACTACACTGAGTCTGCCCATACCTACTGGTTGCCCTTCTGATCTTAAATCACTGCTCCAAAAATGCTGGTAATAAAATTACTTTACGTGGCCCATAATTATACCTTTTAGGCAACAGAAGCCTAAATCAAGACCATCTTTTAGTCAAATAATTGAAGAGTTGAATGTAATAGCACTTGGAGAGTTCCTAAAGTTTGACTATGCTGAATATATTCAAATGCAAGATAGCTGGAAAACTGAAATATCTCTTTGTTTGGATGGACTTACAAAAAATCTCCAATTCCATTCTAATTCTCATGATGAAGTGAATCGTATTGCAATGATGAGAGATGAAGAGCTAAGGTAAAAAATAGCAATTATTATTTTCTCCATGTTTTCTTATTATTTATTAGACATGCAAGAGAAGTACGAGAAATGTATGAAAAGAAGTTAGCTATTGCATCAGAACTCTGTGACATTTTAGCTGCCAAAAAAGAAGAGCTTGAAATGTAGATTATATAATCACTTTAAATAATAATTTAACGTTTATTCTTTCAGGTTGTCAAATGAGTTACAGCACAGAACTAATGATATACAACATGAAGCAGTAGACAGTGTTATTTCTTCTCTTCCCTCTTCAAAGCCTTTGTCTATACCAAAAGGTAGAAGGCCATCAACAGTGAATTCATCAGCAACAACTTCTAAAGTTGGAAGCTTATCCTCCCTATCCCCTGAAATACTTATAACAGAGACTGGAGACTATTCCCCAGCAATAAAGGATTTTCTTAGCAGGCTGGATGACACCAAAATCTCACTCTCTAAAAAAAGTGGACATCGAAGAGCTCATTCATTTAGTGGCCATTCATCAGATAACATATAAAATAAACAGCAACAATTCCTTGTGATATAGATTATATAAAGACAAAACAGTGTGTGCCCCCTTTTTATATTAATTTTTGGTTAAATAATATTTTTAATAAATACTACAGCAACATTTGATTATAAATTTTAATTTGCACAAGACAGATTCTTGTTATATTTCAGTACTTTTGAAGCTGGATAGCGTTGGAGTAGCAGACTCATCTTGTACCTCCATTTCAACCTCGACGTTATGAGGGACTCCACCATTATGCTGCAAAGCAAGACTATTAGCAACTCTTATAGGTTCTTTGTCAAGCTTATGAACCATGTGCCACAAATCACACCTGTCAACTTCGCGTGTGATATTGATACCGGTATCAGCAGACGCTACCCGTCCATCAGTCTCATCGATTCCTTTCTCCGGGTCTTCTTTTCCTTCTTCACAGCAGGTGCTTTTACGCTGGCAATAAAGTTTGTCTGGAATAGGATCGTCCAATATCAAGAGATCTCTTTTCGGAAAACACCAACCTACTAGCCAACGACCGATAACCAACAGAAGGACCTAAAATAATAAAGCGTATGTTAAAATGAAAGTAACAACAATGTGTGATAAATAAAGTTTATTATTAACATGAGGTTTAGGTGGCAAAAGTAATCAGTATTCAGTATCCTTTCATAAAAAATACCAAACAGAACGTTGACTAAATTTATACATACATGTACATGTAATGTATGTTCTAAAAAGGAGTACATGTCATACATGTACATGTACGCAAACAGTGTTTCACAGTTATGATCTTACTAGCAATACTTAATGCCTGAGAACAGAGCTTGCATAGCAAAAGCAAAAAAAGCAACACAACATATTGAGAACGCACCTTCATACAATTTATTAGAGTTGTACCGATTACCGATAAAATAATCGGAATCTGCAGATATATGCCATTTTTTATCGAATCTGAATCGGTTATTTTCATTGCAGATTATTATAACTATTAATAACTTATTAATAAAAGTTATTAACTACACTTGTACCAGCCACATGATCCAAAAATGTCAAAAAAGTTTGTCAATATGGCAGTAATTCACTTTTAGTCCGCAATTTGTAACTGGCTAAGTTTAGTTCTCTGCAAAATACATGCATTTGCATAATGATTTATTAAAAATAAATATTTCTTTTTAATCGGTATTTACATCTGTATCGGCAGTTTTTGTACAGTATAATCTGTTAATCGAAATATCGGCAAATTACTGTATCGGTGCAACTCTACAATTTATCACACAGTATCCACACAAGCAACATGTACATGTACATGCAAATACTTTATTAATAATGAGAGACTCACCATAATCGGGAAGATAATGCTGATCTGTGTAATGACCTTAAACATACACAATACAAGCAACATGAGTATTTGAACTAAAGTATAAGAATGAAGACGACGGTTTGGTATATGACGGACATATTCTTCATCTGGTTTATACTTATCAGGCATAAATATTACAAGAATACGTTGAACAAACTAAAAAAAAGAAAAAAAATAAGAGAGTGCTGACATCAAGAGCTGCATGTTTACTTACTTGCACACCAAATAAGGAAGTAACTCCAATATATAGAAACAAGCCATAGAGAACAGCAAGAGGAATCAACTAGTAGATAGAAATGACGCTTATAAAGAACAGCAAAAAATTGCATCCACTTACTTTAAGAACTTGATACATGAGAATAGAAAGACCTAGTAACACTGACATTGACAATAATGTCACGCGTTGCTCTTTAACACCAAGGAACTTTGGTCTCTCTCCTGGAGCAGCACTTGGAGAATAAAGGAATAAACTCTGTACATGAGCAATGGAACGGACAGTAGCACCAACAACCCAAGGAAGACCAAAACAAGAGAAGCATCCAATAAGACAGGCAACAATAAACATATCGAGATGATAACCAGATCCTTTCTATAGTAACAACAAAAAAATTTTATTATACACATAACTCACAAATACCATGTACAGTTACATGCACGCAAAAAATTTAAATTTGTGTATACACGTACATTTGTTGTGGGTGTGACAGACATGTATACAGTCTAGATGAGGTTTAAATTATATGAAGTTATGGTGAGCCCAAAAATAACAAAAATTATATACACTGTATTAACAATAATAGATTTAAAAATAACATAAACACAATGTAAATGCTAAGAAAATTTTTGCTATAATAACATGACGGAAAATGACACATACATGTACACAATACATGTACATAGCAGTACATGTACATTACACGTTATAAAAATTGACAAAATATGAATAATTTTAACTTCTTTATAATCAGCAAACATATTATGTAACAAGCATAAATTAGTTAGCACATGTACAAACAAGTTTGATCCATTATATAATGTCCATGCATGCACTGTATATTGTATTGTACATGCTGGAAAATGACGCTACATACATGTACACGTTCATGTATATGTATTATACACTGTACATGTCATGTACATGTACATGCTAGGGGGGGACAAAGTTTGTGAATCGTATTAAAAACACAAGTCAAAAGTTATTTCCATGTTGAATACACAACTGGGAATGATCAAATCGCTCTTAGATACAGTATACATGTATGTACATAATGGCAATGAGAGTAATAGCTTTCGCCACATCCTTGCATTGAAAGGTGAATATATTTTTATTACAGGCAGCATGTACATGTACATTGTAAGACAAGTGCCCATACTCTGTGCTTCACATTAATTTTAACCTGATGGTGTTATAGTGCAAAAGTCTTTCAAGTAGAAAAGCATGTTTACTATAAAGGAAGAGTGCTAAGAAGTGAAAAACATACCTACTGCTACCCAGATGCATCAATAAGTGCCAAGTATTGGCAGCAATGTCTAACATTGTTAAATTCAATGGAGTGCCATTAAATACAAGAGAGCTACATTGTGATGCAGACTCACCAATAGTTTGTTATCCTTCCTGTTAACAATCAGTGCTGTGATCTGTTGATCCATGAACAATAGAATGGTCGCCAGGAGAGCAGGGAGAACAGCAGCGATTGGTGCCCAACCAGGCAGACCATTACCAAAAGGATGGACAAGGAAAGATTTCCTCACTGTCGTTTCATCGTATAAACTGCTACCACTTAGTATGTCAGGGACTTCTAGTGTTGGTACATTCTCTACGTGTGCAAAATAATTGACAAGTACCCAAATAATGACGGACAACAGGACACCAAAATCACTAATGATCTTACGAACCTATGGATAATATTAAAAATAGTGATTATCAATGCATGTACATGTATAAATAGAAAAACTCACCCAAGTGGGAAAAAATGGCGTTTCCTTAAAACGTTTGAAATAAAAGGCTACAGCAAAAGTCCCAATAAATAATATGATAGAGAAAAACAAAACATCATTCCTCAAATCACAATCAGCTCCCACCCAGGCTCGAAGGTAGTCTTCATTGCAGGTGTTCTGTAAAGTTTCGTTAATACTCCAGTATGAGCCTATGTAAGTGGCATTTGTAGGAGGATCCATTCCAACTTCAGTCGAATTGGCATACTCATAACAGTCACAGGTCCTTCCCCAGAAAGGATACCAGAAGTAGCCATTGTAAGGATTTGTTAAGTGAATCTTCCAGATCTTCTCAAAAGCCTCATATATAAATATGAACGAAATGAGAGCTGAGAATATTTCTTCAGTAAAACGGGTGAAGATTCGCATAATGACGCTAGCATTCAGTGCTACTAAGATCATAAGAAACAGAGCAGTCCACAGGCCAATCCAGAAACGGAACTCAAGATATGGTATATTACGACTGCTGCAAAACTGAAAGAGAATGTCTTCAAAGATCAGTGTTGGGCCAGTGCCACCAAGGATTACTAACGGTTGACCAGCCGTTAGTGAATAAACAAAATTCCCAATGGCAACAGAAATTATCATCTCAACAGCACCCTACACATACAAAGCAGTAATGATTAATCACACACATGTACATACCATATACTGGCCAGTTTTCTCACTTAGTACCTGACCAAAAGTAATGGCCGGTGCAATATTAGCGAAATATATGAAGATGATAGAAGCAATGGTTGTAAGCAATGCCAGTATACTGCATTTGTTACGATGAGTATCCCAGGCTGCATCTCTGAAGTCGGTCAGATAATTACGATAGCGTCTCTTTGCATCATCATAAAGTCCTTTGAATGGAATCTTGGAAAAAGTAACCGGAGGTGTGGGGGTTGGGTTTTGATCTCTGGACTCTTGTTTCCCAGCCATCCTTTTAGTCTGCGATGGAACCTGTGAAGGTGGTTCCAGCCTAATATCAGGATCCCATTCACCAGGAGGCAGGACTGTGACCTTTAAAAACATAAAACAATGACTCAAACACATTTATGTACAACAGCAGGACATAACTCCTAGACCGTACCATTTATGGTCTACATATATACACAACAAAAATCCTCACATCACAAACAAACAACAAAAGATGACTCACTTTATCCAGAAATTCATCAACACCAGCAAGTAGATCGCCTCTGTTCCTAGCTTTGTAAGCCACAGCATGAAACACCTACAGTATTGCCACAAGTACAGTAGAATAGATACTAAATGATAAGCTATTATTACTTCATCAGCCATTAGAGTAGCAATAGCTCTTCCCACTTGATGATATCGCTCGTGGTTTCCCTTTGGACCAAGCAATATGAATAGGAATCTTGTTGGAATAGGAACTTCTGTTAAATTTCCTAACATCTGAGCCTCAGACAAACGAACAAAAGCAATGATGGAGTGTTTGAGAAAATCTACTTCTCCCACAAGCACATTCGATGCCTCAGAGCCAGGCAAAAGCTTCTTCATAAAATGATGATCAAACTGCATGAAAGACAGAAATTGATAATGAAATAATGTACATGTATGTGTGTATGTGTATGTGAGAAAGTGTAGATAGAGTAAGGAAGGGGAGGGAAAGAGCAAAAGTGAATTCATGAGTTATGTACTAACATTGTAGTGTGAATCATCATGATTTCCTTTCTGGCTGTCATTAAGAAAACTTGATCCTTTCCCAGAGTCAGGTGCAGTATCAGATAACTGTTTGTTATTAGTATCACTATTGCTATTACTATTCTGTCTTCCAAGCCAGCCCAGTAGGCCATTATGTGAACTAGCAGGGCTATTTTTATTCTCATCTTTTTTTGTCTGATTGGATACCATGTCTCCAAGAGAACGAATGTTTGGGAACCGGCTCTTCTTGTCTGACTCTTTCTTGGTGCTGTGATGTCTGTGTCGATGAAGGAGTGCAACTCTCACTTTATCTCTGTTCTCCTCTTCGAGTTGATTAGTCTTAACCAAATGATCGACAACAATATCTAAAGAAGGAAATGTTCGTAAATATGCATGTGAGTAAACCAGTCAGGCCAACTTCCTAATATTACTAGAATGCAACGACTTACCAGAAATATGCTCTAAATTTGTACCGACTACATCTAACAGTACGGTCCCTTTCAACATGCAGCTCCGCAGATCAAAAAGACTATGGAGAGAGAGGGTAGCTACGTGAGGCTTGCTCCACTTCTCTCCTCCTTCTTCAACATCTTCCTCAAACTTGACCCAGCGAGCTGTCTCCTTCCACTCCATACTACAAATCATAAAATCATTTTAAAAATACCACAAGAGACAATGCACTCACTTCTGCCCATGTTCACTGACACACAACTCCTCCAGCTCAGTGAATATGTGATATGACTGTTCCTCTTCTTCGCCATCTTCTCCCAATATAAATTTGACACGGTCGCAAGGATCAACAGGAGTTTTTCGCTCTATATAATTTTTAGTGATAAGTTATGCTATTTTTAATGCAGGTACATGTACATGTACGTACCAAAATGATCCACTTCTTCCACCAGTGGTGTACTGCGACCAGATCCTCCTTCTTGCTGAAAACGAAACTTTTTCCTGTGCTTTCGCCTGTGCTTTTTATGATGTGGTACAGAATATGGGACATGAACAGCAACATATACATTTCTGTGGCCTAGCAAAAAAATTAAGAAAAAATTATTAATGCCTAGATGTGAATGTACTTGTACATGTATGTACATCATACATGTAAATCTAATTTTGATAAAAATAATTACACTAATCTAGTCATTTCCCTAAAGTGTGATACATAAAACTTGTGTCTATGGCTCACTGCTGTAGTCTTGTTCATCGAATTCAGGTAATCTACTGTCGGAGCGGTCTCCTTCTTGAGTAGCAGTAAATTCAGGGACGGGAGATAGGATCCCACCTTCATAGCTACCCCGAGAAACCATGATAAAAACAACGAGCGACTAGGTGGCCGTGGCCTATGATCTAAGGACTGGCATGAAGAGGCATATAAAGAGGAAGACTCGGTATTTAAAGTGTTTTAATTGTCCTTTGCACTTGCTTGTGAGTGTCACATGCACATCATGGCCGGTCATAAAGAGTCACATACGCGTATGAACAAGGGGTGTGGCTACACACGTGGAACTTTGTGGAAAGATACAAGATACATGTCATCCATGTCATCCTTACAGAGGATTGATAAGGAGAGTGTTCACAGGATCTGCTCCGGTCAGGTTGTCCTTAGTTTAGCTGTTGCCGTCAAAGAACTGGTAGAGAATAGCATTGATGCGGGTGCTACCAGTATAGGTGATTCATTGGCTTATAAATGTGTTAATCATCATGTGTCTGCTATTGTAGAAGTCAGATTGAAGGAGTTTGGCTCTGAAGTTGTTGAAGTGGCAGATAACGGGTCTGGTGTTCATCCTGATAATTATCAGAAATTGACACTAAAGCATTTCACTTCCAAGATAACAGATTTTTCTGATATTGCCACCATTAATACGTTTGGTTTTCGTGGAGAAGCATTGAGCTCATTATGTGCATTAAGGTGTGGTCATGGTGTATTGTATGACTTCCCCCTAGTTTTGTATTTGGAGTTTTGGTTATGCTTTATTAGGGAATTTATTGATAAAGCATTTAGAGTTCAACTGTCTTGTCATTTTGTACTTTATGTACATATATGAGTTGTCCAAGACTATAATTGGAGTAATTTGGACTTAAATCTTGTTTTATGCCTTGTCCTGTTTCGTGTGGTTATAGTTGAAATTACCACAGGATATTGAAATGAAATATGCATCCTGTCTCTCATGATCTCACTTCTAATGTTTACAATAATTATTTCTTTTTTGTGTATGCATGACATATTGCATTGCTAATGACTCTGAGTACAGTACATTTGCCATCTGGCAGGACTGGTTGGCTTTTCAGTTACTATACTGATTTCTGTTTGCATACTGGAACACTTTCAACTTAGTATAAATTAACAAAATAGTTATGAAGAATTATTTTACAATTAGAAGCTTACACAATAGAATACCCACATATCATTACTAAGAATGCAAATTTACCTGTATGATGTTACTTAAATTTTGCTTATAATGTCTATGCATTTTTTACCTCAAAGTATTACAAAGTTTGAAATCATGAAGATGCATGTAACTATTTGTGTTTTTTAGTAATCTCAGAATAACAACATGTACCAGTGGTCAGACTGCTGGCTCAAATATAGAATATGATCATTCTGGACGGATTAAACTTCAGACAAAATGTGCTCGAGAGGTCAAGTAACCAATGCTCAATATAATGCTAACTCTCTCATACGTGTAGATAGGTACGACGGTATTTCTTAATAACCTGTTTTGTACTCTGCCTGTTCGGCAAAAAGAATTTCATCGCAATTTGAAAAAGGTATTGTAACTAAGCATTAATATTAATGGGTGGTGCTTGTGCAAGTTAATGGGGATAGTTGTATATGGTGTATACTGTATAGTTTCATTGCATCCTTTGCTACTTTGCCTAAGGGCATATGTATTATTCAAAAATCCTCTTTTTACTACATTAAATATCCAAACATCAGTATCAGTTAAAAAAGAATTAGCTAATTTAATAGCTATTTTACTGACTATAGTCTAAGGCCCAAATTAAATCCACTAAAATTATTTTTACTAAAATTATATTAGCATCAACAAAAAATTTAAAAAATTTTAACCATGAAAATTTGAGGCCACAATATAAACTAGTTACATGTAACTAAGCTGAGTTAGCTGACTATTGTCTGTGCATGCTAAAATTAATATTATAACATTTTTTAAAAATCAAATTTTTACTAGCACATTTTAATTAAGTTCTAAATTTCTTCATAGGAGTATGGTCGTATGATACAAATGTTACAAGGCTATTGTATCATATCAAAACAAGTTAAAGTGACCTGCTACAACCAGACAGGAAAAATGTAAGGCTGTGTACTGCTCATTAAAACCAATTATGTACCATTACTGTAAATCCTCATATAAAAGATAGGTCTTAAGTGGGCTTTTCAAAAAAAGCCTAATAAATGCCTATCTTAAGCAAACTCTTATTCATAATCTGATGCATACAAATCTGAAGAAAGCATTGAAGAAACCTCTTAAGAGGATTTTTATTATTTAATAATGCTCGTCTTGAATGAGTTCCTGCCTTAAATGGAAAAGAACTTGATGAAGGAAGTACATGTAGACGCCTGGGATGTTTTATTTGAGGATTTACAGTGTACATGTACACATACATGTAAGTACGTAGTGATGGTAATTTTCACCCTCACCTCAGGGTGTCCTGCAAAGCGGTCTAAGTATAGTTGCACACTTTATGAGCAGACAAGCATAGTGCATGCCTTTTAGAATAACTTTAAAAATTCATAAAAAATCAGTTTTGATCGGAATCAGCTGAAACTATAGACACACAATATCAGAACATGTATATGCATCAGAAAAAAATTATTAAAATGGAGGATTCTCTTTTAGTCATTCTTGGCGAAATTTGGCCATTGGCCTGATTTTGAATTGGTTTTTAAAATTCGTAAAAAAATTCAATTTTGGTCAGAATCATTTCAAATCATTTCAAACTTTCTACGCAACATAAGCACCTGTATATATATCAAAAAATTTATAAAATAAAGAATTTTCTCCTAAGTCATTTTTGGGAAAATAGCATGGATCAGGGTTTCTACAAAGCTCTACTGAGCAAGTTAATCATAAACTGGCAAGAAGCTGGGCATTATACCAAAACCCTGCCTCACCTTAAGCTTTATGTCTAGTATTTTATTAGAATTATTGTATTGATATCAACATGATGAAATAATAATAATAATACAGTTACATAGCAATGATAATATTTGCATCAGATATTCATACACAAATCCATGTTGCCTATAATTGACACTGAAACCACAGCCTAGCTGTCAAGTATTTCATAATACTGTAACTGTTACTAATATAATCTTATAGTAAACGTCAACTTGTACTCTCAAACTCTGGTGGCTCTGAAATCATTTCCAACATTTCGTGTGTCTTTGGACCCAAACAAGTATGTGTGTAATTACACTGATACTTATACTTCAATGCTTCTTATTGTTTTAAAGACTGAAAGCATTGTGTCAATAGTGGAGTGCCCATTTGATATTCTTACTATTGATGATGAGGGAGCTGATAATCATGAGCTATACAGCAAATTCAAGTGAGAGCATGATTTATATTTTGATTAATATTGTATTTGCATTATTTAGGCTCAGCGGTTTCGTATCTAAGTGTGAACATGGGTCTGGTAGAAGTAGCACTGACAGACAATTCTTTTTCATTAATGGAAGGCCTTGTGATCATTCAAAGGTTGTTGACAATGTTAATAATGCATTATTGCTTGCTGCGTAATTATTAGGGAAGCATGCATTGGCTGTAAATAATTTGTGTTTACTATAATTGTTTATTGACACTTATATCATGTGTAGTAATTATGATTATAGTCTCATAATGCACTATTTGTCAATTTTGTATTTTGTATTAAAATGAGTTACTGATTTCGGTTACTGTGTAGTCAGTAGTCACTGTGTGTGCCAAAACTTTCATTGAATTAAAATCAACCAATGACTTGTCAATTGTGTTTCAGATAATTTTCATTGCAAGATATCATTGGGAATTTTGATGAATATTGATTACCATATAGCTGGTTTATTTCGAGGATAACAAATTTTGCAAATTTCGCAGATTTTTGAAGATTCGCAAAATTTAATTTCTTGAAAATCAATTTAATACAGCACAAGACGGCAGAAAAGTGGTTATTCTCGGAAATTAACTCTGTGAACCTCTGGATACAGGCCATTCGCAAAAATTATTATCCTTGAAATAAACCCACTATACGGTATGCTTCCTGAACCACACCCATTAATATCATGGCCACTCCCATTATTATAATGTACCCACTCGTGTGAATGAACTGTATGTGTCAATAAAATGGTTTATTATTCATCTGTTCTGCATCATCAATGTTGTGGTCATTTGGTGTTTTTCTAGTTGAGTAAAACTGTCAATGAAGTGTATCACATGTTCAATCCCCATCAATATCCATTCATTGTTTTGAACATATCAACACAGAGAGGTATAATAGCATATAAAGGATCCATAATTAATGTTACCTTATAGAATCTGTTGATGTCAATGTGACTCCTGATAAACGTCAAGTGATGTTACAAGAAGAAAAGGCTCTTTTGTTTTTTCTAAAGGTAGACTAGACATAATGCTGCGTGTATTGTAGATTTAGTATTTAAGATTCCATATTTGATTCCCAGGCATCTTTGTTGGAAATGTTTAAGCCAGAGCAGAGACTAGTCTCAACAATCTCCAGCAATACAAAGCATGTTTTGTCTCCTGATGATAATAAGCTTACAAGAATTAAAAGGTAAACAGGTACATTGTATTTGATTATACTGTATTCACACATTGAGATTTGCTTTTGTATAAAGAAAAAGTACTAAAATAGCCTACATGTGTGTAATAGTCTTATCATATCGATTTTTTTTGTAACAGTTTACATGTGCATTATGTACTTTATATCATAATTTTGATGAATTATTATTATCTTTTATTTAATTATAGACCATTGTCTGCCTCCAGTAGTTTGAGTACTGATGAAGAAGAGCCAAGCCAAAAACGTATGAAATATTAATTATACATTGATTATGTTATTGGTGATTTTAGAGTCTCGCTTGACATCATTTGGTATTACGTCATCTCCAGTAATCTTAAAACCTTCAGTTCCAAATCAGCAATCAACTAGCTGTACAACTCCCTCTTCTAAGTGTCAGCCATCTGCTGGTATCGTTTCTCCTGTTCTTCATCCTACTTGTTTGAAAACTAAAAAATCCAGCTCTTCCAGTCACACTACTACTGACAGTTCAAAGAATGGAGTCAGTCATTCTATTGATCTTACTAATGGGGAGAAAGATGTTCGCATTGAACACATAACATATGATATGGTAAGATTGAGTGCTAGCTATAATATCCTTTTTACTTAGAACATTAGGATTCTTCTTTTAGTAAAGATCATCATGTCAGTGATGAGCATCAAGTGACTTTTGACATTGATAAAATAGTATCTCGAATTCAGCATAAGAATGAATCAACAGAAAGAGATGAGAGTAAGAGACGGTATTTTCATGCAAAGATTAGGCCTGACAGTAATCAAGATGCTGAAGAAGAATTGAAACGTGAACTAAAGTACACTATTAGTGTCATTTTATATGTCATACTCTCTTCTTATACAGCAAAGAGCAGTTTAAAGAAATGGAAATCTTGGGCCAGGTATAGTGGAAGACTAGGATTGATATGCTATTGTTATTTTATTCCTCCAGTTCAATTTAGGTTTTATTATAGCTAAGTTAGACAATGACCTGTTTATCATTGACCAGGTATGTACATGTTTCTGTTTTCATATCTCTCTGTTAAAATAAACATAAATGTACATGTATGAGCCGTAATTCCTCAATCAAAAGGTATAAGTACTATTTTTGATTTGTTGGCACTACAAAATGTACATGCAAGAATTATTGTGGTTGTTGTCATGGTAAGTGTGGTGGTGGTTACCCAAAGGTTGTTAGTAATCCAATACTTTGTTTTTGCTGGTAATGCAATGCAAGGGCCCATCTGCCACGAGTAAGGCTATAGCCTAAACAAGTTGATTTACATGTAATTGTGAGGAGTTAGTATTGGCGATTTGTGATTCTGTGAAGGAATTCCCATTATAAAATCTGCCATTTTGTTTCAATCTGATCATGCTCAAATCACCTGTATAAAATTGAATAAAATGCTTAGCCAAACAAATTCACCAAATATTGCTCTCATTCGGTAGACTTCAGCAGTATGTGACTTATAGCTTACTACATGTATTATCATTTGTAGCATGCAACTGATGAAAAGTACAATTTTGAAAGGCTCAAAAGAGACACTGTTTTAGAGCATCAGTCATTGATACAGTAAATGATGATAATATGTGCTGTGTACATTACCTGTATCATATGTATCTAATTGTTAGTCCACTGCCTGTTGAAGTTACTGCTGTGGGTGAGTCAGTCATTAAAGACAATTTGGAGGTTTTTGAAAAGAATGGATTTCGTTTCTCTTTTGATGAAGAAGGTATGTTCACATTATTCAATGTTGTACATTTACACTACAGAATATAGCTCCGCCAACTAAAAGAGTGAAACTTATTGAGCAACCAGTTAGTAAAAATTGGTCAATGGGAACTTCTGGTTAGAAAACTGTCTTATATTTTATATGCGTGTTTTTTATTGTTTTTTTTAGAAATTGAAGAGCTGATCTTTTTATTGACTGATTACCCAGTAAGTAACAATACTTGTTATTATTATCATTATACTGATTATTATTTGTACTGGGTGAAATGGTGAGACCACACTGTGTAACAAAGATGTTGGCCAGTCGTGCTTGTCGTGGTTCAATTATGATTGGTACTGCTCTTGGTAAAAAGGAGATGTCAAAGGTAATCAAAGTAATTTTTTATAATTTTGATGATGTGTGGTGATTCCTTAGATTGTTGCTCACATGGCTGAAATGGACCAACCCTGGGTTAGACACCAAACCTTACTGTATCTTCTTTATGAATAATCATGTCTTTTCATTTTAGAACTGTCCGCATGGTAGACCCACTATCAGACATTTAATAGATATATCAAAGTTGGACATTAAATAATTAATCACTTTTATCATTTTATGTTATTAACTGTTTTGAGTATTTTGTACAATAGTCAAGCTGACCACACAGAGGGTACCCATTGTGGTTTTGAGAGCAATTCTTCTGCCACTGTCCTTTGGGTTGCAATGAAGGCTTGCTCTACATTTACGTATTCAATTGTCTTGTCAAAGTATTGACCGTATCTAGCTTCCATCTCATCCGATTCTTGCTGTGCTCTCTTAATGTCTTTTTGCTCTTGCACTAATCCAACATTAAGCCAAGCATTTGATCTTCTTGGTGCAGCAAAGAATATAACATACGGTTTTAGCTCAGCAATGTAATGTACTATTTTTAAAGTCTGAGTAGTTGATATCATTAGAGTCATGCTATATAGTGTGACTTACCTTGGGAGATAATGTTAGTACACAGGTTTTCCCTGATGTCATCACTGTCCTGATAGTGTTGATAGAGAGACCAATGTGTTGCCCAGCATATTCCATGTGATCAAGCATCTGTTTTGATTGAAGAGACCTTAAGAATTCCTCTTTTTGTACAAAATGATAATGTCTTCCATTTATTTCATTTTCTTTTGGTGGACGTGTGGTACCTACAAAAGATTCGTGTTTGATTCATAATGGTATTTATCATTGTGTATTTGCGTACTCATGATTGCTTGTCCATATTTATCACGATCACTTTGTATCAGTTTGAATTTGACTTCACTCATTGAGAAAGGATGGCAAGTAGGAGCTGACAAAAAATAAACGAGCTACAATGGTAAGTATATTATAATACCAATTAGTATCAAAGGACGAGGGTGTAATGTTAACGGTTTCATTTTCACAACTTCCTCATATGTTGCTAATTCATGACCACCTTGAACTGCAGTGAATTGTAGTATTAGTGAATATTTAAAGGAAATACTACTGTATTTATTACTTTCACAATTGAGTGGTGAATACTCAACTTCAGTGGGCTTTCTTCTTTTGATACGTTTATCAGTATCTTTCATCGTTAAAGTACTCCTGTACTCAAACCTTTTGTTAATTATAATGATAAATAAAAAATAATTTGTTTGTACAATACCTTTCTCTTGTTTTAGTGCTCGGTATTAATCCTACTTTTGCCGTGTCATAAACTTTAGCCTGCCACCAGTGAGGATCGTCTTTGTTTAAAATTGCAAGGATGTCTCCTTTATTAAAGAGCAGCCCAGCTTCAGCACAGGGTAAATCAGCATCAGTATCAGGATTATAAGAGAATAACGCTTTCACATAAGTCACAGGCTAGAATGGTAATTAATCATTACTTAAGCATAATCTATGCCACACATTAGTATACCTGATGCCTTACTTGTGGCAAACGATATTCTTGTGGAGACGATATTTTAAATACTATTGTTCCACTCAGTTTTGACTACAAGGAACATTGCATGAAAAAATTGAGTTTTTTCTTACCATTTCATCAGCAATATCATCAATGGTCTTTCCATAAACACTGTATCCATTAATTTCATGTATAATATCTCCAACTCTAAGAATACCACAACGATCAGCAACTTTCCCATGAATGATACGAGATATTATCACGTTATCATTTGAATCTGATTTCACTGTTATACCCTATAAAGCAGTTAATTCAATTCTCCTACAGTGAGTGAATGGTGTTTATAGGTTTAGCTAACCAATGGCTCATTATCCTCCTTGTCTACTCTCACGGTTATTATTGGATCTTTCTCTTCCTGCTTCTTATAATCACCTGGATGTATAGGAATCGGAGCATAGTCTTTGTTTAAGATTTTATCATAAGCCATAATTGCTGACTGTAGCAAGATAAATAGAGATTATTAAACGTAAGCCAAGTTGTACCAAAGGAATAATCTTACATGCACATGAACTGAGTTTAAACATTTGTATAATTCTGCACACACAGCATCACTTGAATAAGTCTCTTCCAAGTCATACAGTACCTACAATAGTGTCCATTTATGAATAATGGATATGCATGAAACAGGATACCATATGAAGTATTGTGAGCGATTGGTTTGGTTTATCCCTTGGTGGAACATCTTGCACTTTGCTGTGTATCTACAAACATGAGCTGCAACATAGGTCTAACAGGAGGTCCTTACTTTCATTAATTGCTGAAACTCGCTGGAATGCAGGAAAGTCTCCAAAAACTTCAAATCTTCTTTGGGGCCTTGGTAAAATGGGCTGAGCTCATTCACAACTGAGATTAAATCCTTTGTATCACATCCTTTCTTGGAACCTTTTAATAATTACTTGGGTATGAAGGGAAAGCAGTAGCAAGGCTCTTACTTTCATTAGTTAATCCCTCTAAATCCATGATATGACTTCAAAAAGATGCAAGTCTGCAGGCGTGGCTCAAATGCAAACAAATCCTAGTAGGTGTGGCTCAAGTGTCGGAAGTAGGTGTGGTGACTTTAGCTTTGATTAATTATTGCTTCTGGAATGTGACGAATGTGACTGTGGGAGAGAAGAAGGGGCACACACACACACAAACTCGGGACTCACTAAGTAAAGGAAAAGAAGGAAGAAAAAGGAGTTTCTTTCGGTTCGGAGTGCTAGGTAATTACAGTTATAAAACTTATTAGATTTTTTACATTTGCAAGATCCTGGAATTGGCACTTGGCCAGTATTTTATAGTCATGAGTAATACCCGAGGCGATAGCTATGAATTGGGAATTAGCATTTGGATTTGTTACTGATTGCCTACTGATTTTATAGTATTAGTGTGTAACAGTATGTACCATTGAGGACAAGTGAGCCTCACTAGGCTCACTGCCTCAATCTGTTATAATAACCCAATGACTGAATTGAACGTGGGAGGTTTTCAAAGCATTATTACTTTCATTGATCTCTTCCATATTAATGCTGTGCCTGTGTCAGTCACTGCCATGTAACAAATGTCGACATAATGTTTCTATGTGCTGTTCATTGTGTCAGTAACTATAGTTGCACATTCCAATGTCTGCTATTATTGGGGCCTAATTTGATTGGCCTGTCATTAATGGCTTCTCTATCACGATAGATGGCTACTACGGAGTCCCTGCAACCTAATGACAGTGGCTGTATTGGGAATTTTAAAGGTTTGTTTTGATACTAATATTCGCTTCATTAGCTTTTGTCCATCTTGACTTATAGAGACTTTAGTCAAGCTAGAAAAAGCACTTAAATTGTTGCAAGAAGAAGATTTCGTAAAGGAAGATGATATAACATTCCTCAAGAGTTTCTTTAGTAACCCTGGCTTTAAAACGCTCTGTGACATAAATGACAAAGTTGCTTACTCTCAGAGTTTCGATCAACCAGAAGGGAGTGCTACTGATGCCATTCATGATGTAAGATTAGATGATACAAATCAGTAGCATTTTATTACTCTCTATAACGTCTTCCTATGTACTGTAGCTAAGAGCTCACACCCCTTGTAGTGATAAGACAGAGGCAGAGCTGATGGACCTCCTTCAAAAACCATTTTTAGAAGTATGACACTTGTAAATCATTTTTATTATAAAATATTTTGTATTAGTCTATTTTGTCAGTACATGATCAAGTTAGGAAAAGAGCATATGAGACTCAGCTACCAGCCTTTGATCCTCATTTTCATCCTCAAACCAGATCTGCCAGGAAAGGTAATGGAGCTGATGTCCGTACTGTTGGTTTGCACAAAAGCTCAAATGAACCACTTGTAAGTTTAACTCTTTGTCTCTTTTCTATCTTTTATTCATAATTGTAATCTATTCTTTCTTCTCTCTTTCTCTCTGCTCCTTTTCTCATCATCTATTCCTCTTTAGGGAGTAACATTAAAGCTACTAAACAATAAACTTGTCATAGCAAGAATATTACATGGAGGTCTTATTCATAGACAAGGTTAGAAATGAGTTAAAGGTTGTAAAATGTTTCATTCTACATTACTAGGCCTTTTACAAGTTGGTGATCGTATTGTTGAAGTCAATGGTGAAATGGTTGACAGTATGAGCCCAGCCGATCTACAAGCAATGCTTGTGAGATGTTATATTCATTCATCAGTTGCTTGATGTGAAATCTTTTTTATAGAAACATAGCTCTGGCTCTGTTGTGATAAGAGTGGAACCTGGCTTCAAGGAAACCGCCGGATTAACTGATGTGAGCTAGATATACATGTGTACATAATAGTAAAATAATAGCATTATAGAATTTATAATGTACTCTTGTAGTCATTGTGAGCCTGTTAGTATCAAATCAATACTCTTACAATCAAAAACTAATTACTTTTTTTACTAATTTTAGATATTCATGAAAGCCCATTTTGATTATGATCCAAGAGGTGACAAGTTGATACCATCACAAGAAGCTGGGCTCTCGTTTAAAAAGGGAGACATTCTGAGAGTATTGAATCAAGATGATAGCTTCTGGTGGCAGGTAATGTGTTCCTTACACATTGAACAGTCTTTTATTCTAGCAGGCCATTAAATATGGTGAGAATCAAGTTGCTGGCCTAATACCTAGTAGAATGCTTGAGGAGAGGCAAGTGTAGTAATTATGATGGGATCACATGTCATCATTGTCATGTAAATATTTTCATAGGAGGAAAGCATTTAATTCTGCAGATGGACGAATAACTGTTGGTAAGTAAAGTTGTACAGAAAAATGACCTTGTGTTTTATGGCATTTCTCAGGATGTGTTGGCAAGAAGAAACCAAAGAGGAAAGTTATGTATAGTTCTCACCATTGTGGAGGTCTGTAATGTATCTATGTTAGTATTAGTGTCATTATGTATTGTAGAGTTTGAATCTTATGACATGGTGTTGTATGAACCTGTAATGATGGTAGAAGATTTTCAGTACAAAGTTTTAGTTTTGATTGGTAAGTAAATTTGGTCTTCTTTCTCAATCATGTGCTTGTTCTTATATGTAGGTGCTCCCAACATTGGCAGACGAAGTCTTAAGACCCGTCTATTGGCAGAATATCCAGATAGATACTGTGATGTGAATGCTCGTGAGTTTTTCTCCTACCTTCCTTATGGTTTTGCACTATTTTATTTACATATACATGTACACATGTACATGCATTTCCTTCTCTCGTCTTTACTACTTCCTCCTAATTTTACAAATAATTATAGTATTCTTTTTCTATTACCAGATACTACTAGAGATATTCAAAATGATGAAGACCAGGGTAACTTTTATTTTGTTTCTGAGAATGAAATGAGACAAGACATAATGCTTCACAAGTAAGTGTCATCATTGAAACTCTCCTAGTAATGCTTTCCTACTTCAGATTTATTGAATTCGGTAAGCACAAAGAGCATCTGTATGGCATAAAGGCAGAATCAATCCAAAGTGCCATTGATAGCTCCAAGATATGTGTACTTGATGTTCATCCACAAGTAAGAGCATTACCCTGTTGGCAGTTAGTTTACTGACAGGTAAAGGCATTAAAGCATCTTCGCACTAGCCAGTTCTGTCCTCTGGTTGTGTTCATTAAAGCTTCTAGTCCTGACAGTGTACGCAGACTGCATAGATCAGCCCGGGTTGATAAGCAAGGTGGATTCTCTGGATTAGATGTAAGTTAGAGTGAGAGATGGAGTCTAAAAAGCAATTTTTGTTATTCTTTTAGGAAAGAGACTTTGAGTTATGCTATCAGGAGTCTTGTCGCATTGAGAATCTTTACTCGCACTACTTTGATGCATCGATAGTTAATGAAAACATTGATGTTGCTTATGAAGAACTGTGTGCTGCGTTGAGGTTGTACTCGTATGGTAAACGCTGGGTTCCTAGCAACTGGATAATGTGATGAATGATTAATTAATTTTAAAAAAGAACGACACTGCTTCTAATTATTTTTTCAAAAATCAACACAACTGCATAATAATTTACAACTTCTAATCTAACCATTACGAGATGTGCTGTGTGGAATCTTTCTTTTAAAAATTATTTTTAATTATCTACAAATTTTAAATTTTTCAATTTGTGCACTGACTTTGTGCTAATTTAATTTTGGTTTGATCATAATTTTATGAGAAAATTAATTTTTATTTTAATACCTAGTGTTGTTAAATTTATAAGCAGGTGCCTATCTAAATGTTACCACAAAAAAATACTACACTCTGTACTATTCAATGGATTTTGTAGCCAAAATGTACTATTGACACCTACAAGTATCGTTTTGATCATACTACTCTACATATCCGGTGGTGTTCAATAATTTCCAAAGTCCTAGTATTTTTAGGGCGTGTCAGTGTTATCTCGGAGGAGACTCGCAATAATGGACGAGGACGAGAGCCAGACGAAGAGCCTTCTGGAGGAACACAAAGGTTACAGGTGTTAGCACTGATAGTCCATTGTTTAGTATTCAATTCTAGATACATCATGTGTGTACGATACAGACACTGAGCAATCCAAGGGCGATACCGAGCAATATGAAAGTTTCCCAGGTTTGTTTGGGTTTGTTTAAGAGTAAGAATGTTCACACACTTCTTTGTAGGTCAGAAGAGTCTTACTGTGGGTAAACAAAGTAGATTTAGTAAATTGTCTGGTAAGGCATGGGGAAGAGTCTGGGTAAGTCGTATCAAATCATTGTGTCATTTAATCATTGTGTCTTTGTGTGTTATGCAGTGCAAGATTTGCCAGCTCCCTTTCCCTGTATTCTTTATCATGTGGAATGAGTTTTGTGAACGATTTAGCTATTACGGAATGAGAGGTATATACATTGTACTTCCATCCTTCTGATCCTTTCTTGTTTCTATCTTAATATTATATATGCATGTGTACATGTGTGTTTGTGTTTCATTATCTTCTTCCTCATACACACTTTCTATCTCATACATGTAGCTGTACTGGTACTATTTTTGACAATGTTCTTGGACTTTGGTGAAAACTCTGCAACAGCAATTTACCATTCTTTTATTGTCCTTTGTTATTTATTGCCACTGGTTGGGGCCATTATATCTGATAGCTGTTTGGGGAAATATGGGTAGGTACTGATTATATTAAGTAGATTATTATCTTTTGTAATAATAACTTTTTAGGACTATTCTAAGCCTCTCCATACTTTATTCCGTTGGTAATGTCTTAATGGCTATCTCAGCCATTCCATTTAGCTCTGATCGTGTCCTTAACATGTATGTTAGTTTATTTTGTCTCTCATTCTCATAACAATATTTCAGTATTTTGGCATCAATTGCTATGGTAGTAATAGCATTTGGTACTGGTGGTATTAAGCCATGTGTATCAGCTTTTGGTGGTGATCAGTTTACGTCAAAGAATGTTCACTTGCTCCCTGTGTTCTTTTCAATATTTTATTTCTCGATTAATGCTGGCAGTCTTATCTCAACTCTACTGACACCAGTATTGAGAGGTTTGTTGTACATCTTTATTATTGTTAATGACATTGATGTCCATTTTATTAGGTTATGTATCCTGTTTTGGTGAAGATGAGTGCTTCCCCCTAGCATTTGGAGTTCCTGCTGTTCTAATGATTGTATCAGTTGGTATGCATTAATGCATTTATAATTATCCTCATTATTATTATTATTAGGTATCTTTATCCTTGGCACAAAGTGGTATGTTATAACTAAGCCAAAAAGAGAGGCAGCTATGTTGTTTTTTAAAGTGCCATGGTCAGTTGGATATGCCATTTATCACCGCATTAAGTACGGAAAGATTGAAAATACTCGTAATTTCATGGACAATGCTAGTCCAAAATTCTCTCGTAAATTTGTTTTTGATGTCTGGCTTTTGCTCCGTGTGCTTGTTATGTTTTTGCCTTTGCCAATATTCTGGGCACTATTTGATCAGCAAGGTTCACGATGGACACTACAGGCTTTGAGATTAGACGGACGCTTTGGGAAGTTTGTCATCTTGCCCGATCAAGTCTCGTCCCTTAATCCGATATTTATCATCATCTTCATCCCAATATTTGAGACTATTATATATCCTCTCTTTGCCCGTTGTAACATATTCAAGAAACCTCTCCAGCGTAT
>NW_003546470.1:19208-33391 GCF_000090795.2 Amphimedon queenslandica | reverse complement strand
TCGTTATGTTTTTGCCTTTGCCAATATTCTGGGCTCTATTTGATCAGCAATGTTCACGATGGACACTGCAGGCTTTGAGATTAGACGGACGCTTTGGGAAGTTGTCATCTTGCCCGATCAAGTCTCGTCCCTTAATCCGATATTTATCATCATCTTCATCCCGATTTTTGAGACTATTATATATCCTCTTTTTGCCCGTTGTAATATATTTAAGAAACCTCTCCAGCGTATGGGAACTGGAATGGCGATTGCTGGATTTGCGTTCTTATATGCTGGATTCCTTGACTTGTACATACAGTCTCGGTCTGGATTGCTCAAGAATGATGAGGCACGCATAGTCATCACAAATGGTTTGAATCAACAAGCTAATTTCAGTTACCCTGATGCTGACCAATATTTTTCCTTGGATGAAGCTTATGTATGTCCACATGTGATTGTTCACAATATGATTAGTTATTATATTTTAATTTTAGTCACAGTCATTTGATATAGAGGATTTGAAAACTAATGATCACAACCTGACGGTGACTGTTGGCAACTCAATTAGAAGTTTTCCCTTGGAAGTTTATGAGAAACATATTCTTCAGTTATTCCTAACTGAAACTAGTGATGGCTATAATTTCACAACGGTTTGTTGACATTAGTTTAGCTACTAATAATGCTTATTTAGAATGATACTATTCAATGGGTTCCTAAAGGGGACAAAGTTAATGTTAGGTAATAAATGAATTTTATGATATTTTACTCTTTTTTGTGATATAGAGTTTTTATGGGTGAAGTTAGTACATTCTCATCAGCAAACTTTTCACTTTGCTCATCAAGTGATTGTTCTGATGATGAAATGGAGTTTCATGTTGAGAATATTACAATGAATGATATTTCTAAACCAGCCAATATATCTATTAAAAGGTACATGTATATTACTGTAGTTAATAATGGGTATTCATTTTGTATTTTTTCTAGATATTTTTATCGAATACAAACAGACAATGAAACAATTGGAACGATTGTTAGTATAAATTTAACAATTACTTGTAACATGTTAATTATTATTTTCATAGATAAAGGAATTACCAAATGAACTTCGCTCTGGTGGAATATATACTATGACGATAGTTGGAGATTTAGAAAATGTAGTCAAAACAAAATGAATGTTTCAAATTAATTGCTTTCATTATAGGGTGTAAGCCTCCAATCTGGTCTGGCTAATTCCCCAAACTCTGTATCTATATTTATGCAAGTCCCTATGTATGTGATTATTACTGCTGGTGAAGTCCTTTTCTCTATCACTGGTTTGGAATTTGCTTATTCACAGGTTAGGCTTGTTAAAAGAGACTAAGAGAGAGCTGTAGGAAGCATGTACATGTATATATGTATCAGAAAAATTATTAAAATGGAGAATTCTCTCCTTTTAAATTTTAGTGAAATTTGGCCCAGGGCCATGTACTATGTTTATAATACAGGGATTTTGGCCTAGTTTTCAGCAACTTTGAAATTTTGTAGAAAATCCAAATTTGATTAAAACCAGCAAAAAACTTTCTATGCAACAAAGTACATGTACCAGTATATGTATCGGGAAAAATATAAAAATGGAAAATTTTCTCCTTTTTCACTTTTGACCAGATTTCTGGGCAACTTTAAACATTTATAAAAAAATTAATTTTGATTGGAATGAGCTCAAACTTTCTATACAACATGAGTACATGTATGTGTATCAGGGAAAAACATAAAAATGGAAAGTTTACTCCTTTTCAATTTTGGCAAAATTTGGCCCAAGACCATGTACATGTACTAGAGTATAGAGTACAGGGATTTTTGGCCCAACTTTTGAGCAACTTCAAACTCTGATTTTGATTGGAGGGTCTTCCTTAAAAAGGGTCTGAGAGTGAAAGTGAGATCATTAGTGCCTCCCTAATCTTCCTTGATTTTATTATTGTTGTCATGTTTGTTGTTACGTACCTTACTAATTAAACTTAATTTAGGCACCTGTCAGTATGAAATCACTGTGCACAGCTGCTTGGCTGCTAACTGTAGCATTTGGTAACATGGTTGTTGTGATAATAGCTGAATCTACTATATTTAGTAATCAGGTATATATTTTATTCATACCAATAATTGCTCCATTATTATTGCTAACACACTCTAGGCCTACGAGTTTTTCTTCTTTGCTGCTGCTATAGAAATCTGTTGCATTGTGTTTGTGATCATGTCTTATTTCTATAAGTATGTTGATCCCTCCACACTCCTGGTTAGTAGTGACAAGGATCAAGCTAATAATTTAAATGAGAGCGAGAACTCTAAACTGGTTTCTGATGATGAGGCAAAAAGTAAAATTGAAACTTACACCAGCCATTTGGATCATTATGAGAATGGTAAGGTTTCACCCTCTCCCCGCCGTGACCCTGCTCCTAAAGGCTCAGATTATGAGAGTGAATTTTAATAATGACATAATATTAATAATAATGATTTTATTATTATGATTATTATAATTTTTGCTGCTGGCTGTAAGATTTTTAATAAGAACATCAATTTTGTAGAATAATCTTAATTTGTTTATCGTTACAGATCTTATTACAGATTGATTGAATCATAGATATGTATGATTGAATGCACTGTGTCTTGAATTTTCTATTTTTTCCATGCACAGAACCACTGATTTAAGAATATCATAACAAAATTGAATTGTGATCAATTATTGGAGTCAATGTCTAACAATAACTGATTTAATTGAGTCCACAATATTTTATTAAAATTTTTCTACTTGCCTGATTGCCCCAACAACAGAGCCATAGATATTCTGGTCCATATTTATGATCCACATTACTTAAAGCCACTTATTTTTAAGTGGAAAAAATTATTGCAATTTGCTAATGGCATTTTGACTATGTTGTACTTTGTTTTAGCTGGAAAATCTGATTAACTTAAGATCATAAATTAAATACTTTTAATAGAGAGTGAAAATCCTATGTTTTATGGCAATAAAAAGGACTATGCATGATATTGCTAGGACAACGAATGTTTAGTTTTATAATGTTATTATATTGGCTGTGGGACATAATGAGCATGATAAAATGAATTATATGGCTTAGTACCAAGTTAGTAGTACAAATGAAAATTAGCTATCACTTGTGTAACAGTAGTCCATGTTTTTTAACCATGGGCCACAGTAAGATGCAGATGTGCATGTTGCTAGATTTATTCTCTACATTTGCTGATGGTGTAAACTGCATGTACATTGTTGTTTGTTGTGTTTATTTGACCTTAAAAATCATCACCAATTTTGTGATACAACTCATGTCAGCGCAGTGATGGGTAAACGTATGTCCTGACTTTGGGCAGGAACCACAAGAGGCACAAGGTGAGGATGATGCCAGTTTTTATGCATGCATGCATAATGTGTTGCACATAAGAAAATGTCATTGTCGTTGTTGACAATTCCTGCAAGTTGTTGCATCTGTTCTACAGGAGGAAAAGATGCTTTCTTTATTCTTTCATGATCACATGCATTTGTACAACCTGGATGCATAAATATCTTGTATAATACCTTCTTTGATTTATCTCTTTTTTATTTTTGTATAAAAAACCATTTATAGTGTGACATTCCCTTTCAAGGTATTCCTTTGTATAAAGAAAGGAATCTGGAGGTTGAGATTCCTTAAGGTGTTCTACTTGATTACATCACTACAGGAAGACCATTGCATCAAATTCTAATGTCCACC
Organism: Amphimedon queenslandica; assembly: GCF_000090795.2. Classification (NCBI taxonomy): domain Eukaryota; kingdom Metazoa; phylum Porifera; class Demospongiae; order Haplosclerida; family Niphatidae; genus Amphimedon; species Amphimedon queenslandica. The sequence goes on along the minus strand of NW_003546470.1, from coordinate 29,672 downwards.
TTTACCACATAAGTAACAGAAATAGGTCTAAAATTTAAAAATTTACATAAAATTATTCATGTTTTGGATGATTAATTTTTTTCATAATTATTATTGTAAAATACAAATTTATCTATTGCAAGGAACTAATGGAAGCTACTATACTAGGAAGGGCCAGATTTGTAGTAACATTAAAGGGCAACCGACACGAAAAATTGGGTTGTGATTAAAAATCAAAAATATTTTCATTATGGTGTAGAATGGCTTGCAAAAATACTTTTGGTGCAAAATAATTGCTCTTTCCTGGAGAAAAACTGCTTTTAAAATGCATAATTTACTTCCTCATTTCTGCATCCTGTATTTAGCAAATGCGGGTGTGGTCACGTGTGACATCACAAGAGGGAAGATGTCTGTTTGCTCCATTGGTTTATACACAACTTCATGTTAGATTTCTGGAGTTTTGACTATTTTAATGCAGAAATGAAAGCTGCAGTGTTATAAAGGATGCAAAGGAGAATGAATTCAGCTAATTTATTTTCAAAATAGAGAAAAACCATGAAATTCTGAACTTGCTTATAATTATTACTTTTGCCCTTAAATCATACCTTCTTTACCTGCTAAACAATAGAGAGTACATTTTTTCTGCATTAAAATAGTCAAAACTCCAGAAATCTAACATGAAGCATAGATAATAGAGTAAATGAAAGGGATTGGAAACGGGGGCGTAGGCTAGTTGATGTTGCTATTGGTTACCGGCCCAATACCTGGTTGATTTCCCATCTCTTCCATTAGTGAGGCTGTGCTGCAAGGACTTCGAAGGATATTTATGGAAATCCAAGAGGACGCTTACTTATGATATACCTACCGTTCCATATAGAAAGTTTAGGACTACCTGCAGCAAGGTTTTTACTTCTACAACGCTATTTTGCAACGAGTTATAGGTACAACAAATTTTTTCATTTTTCGCCCTTTTTCTGTTGTAACAAACTCATGCTTCATGGATTCTAACTCTAACTAGTATCATTCCATATACAAATGAAAGCTCTTTCATATGATTATAAAGATCTTGTATCTTACTCTAGCTTGTTTTCAAAAAAGGGATTATAATGACAAAAAATACATTTTATGGTTTTAAAAGAGCCATAACATGAACATAGTAAAATTATCTATACAATAGAAAACAGAATTATTAAGAGGAAACATTAGGCTTCTTGATGCATTAATTCCACTTGCATAGGAACACTTGTCAGGGCCGTAGCCAGGAACCTGAAATAGGGGGTGCGGAAATTGCTGCGCGCTTCGCGCGCAGCGAAATTTTTTTGACAAAAAATGGGCGTGGTTGGTAGGTGTGGTCTTAATTTACGCATCTCAGCCATGTGCTGACTCAGCTAAAATGGCTATCTGTGCTTCTCGCTGTTGCCAAAATGCTAATCCTGCTTTTGCAGTGCTGTTCTTCATGACAGGAGCTAATCTAAAACTTTTTTGCAGCTACAACAGGGGGTTCGTCCGAACCCCCCGAACCCCCCCTGGCTACGGGCCTGCTTGTTCGCGAGATATTGTTTCTAAGAGAAAAAAAATCAAGGGTAATTTGTGACAAAAAATTTCAACGAGCCTCTGTCAGCCTAGCAGCAATACAAATGAATGGAGGTTGGGCTACGCCCACGCTTCCGTTTCCAATCCCTGTCATTTAATATCTATGCATGAAGTCATAGATATTAGAGTATAATATTAGAGTATTTATACTCTACTATCTATGATGAAGTTGTCACACGTGACCACACCCACATTTGCTAAATACAGGATGCAGAAATGAGGAAGTAAATTATGCATTTTAAAAGCAGTTTTTCTCTAGGAAAGAGCAATTATTTTGCACCAAAAGTATTTTTGCAAGCCATTCTACACCATAATGAAAATATTTTTGATTTTTAATCACAACCCAATTTTTCGTGTCGGTTGCCCTTTAAATGTAAATGATATTATTCACTTTAATACCACAAAATAACAAGACTTCTGCCACCACGAAAGACTGCTTATATGTGGCAAATGTCAGAAATTTAGATTTGTAGATCTATTGCATCATTATATCAAAATTCAAAAAGATCAGCATCATAAATTCTTTTGAAATAATAATGAATTTTATTATTCCAAAATTCACTAGAATAGACTGACTTGCGTGGGTGTTGCGAGTGCAAAGATCAAAGAAGTAGGGTGCGGTTCGGCTGTTCTTGTTTTTTTTTCAAATAATAGAATCAAATATTATCATTGTGGGTCAGCACTCCGACCCCGGGCCTTTCCCTAGTCTCGCGTAGCCAGACCCATCCTCCGTGCATGCGGGCCAACCGCAGGCACCATGCAGGCACAGAGGTTGGGTCTGGCTACGCGAGACTAGCCCATAAATATGAGAGTAAATGAAATATTTATGACTAGCCTTTCCCCAGGTGATTGCACCAATAATGGAAGATGACAAGACTCTCTTAGTCTTAGAGGAACAGGAAGGTTACATGTGTTAACACTGATAGTCCATTGTTTAGTCCTAAATTTGATTCTAGAGGATACATCAAATGTATGTGATACAGAGACTGGGAAATCCAAGAGAGATACTGGGCAATGTGAAATTTTCCCAGGTTTGTTTGAGTTTGTATTGTGTATCTTCACACATTTTTCTGTAGATCAGGAAAGTGTGACTTTGAGTAAACCAAGTAGATTTAGTAAATTGTCTGGTAAAGCATGGGGAAGAGTCTGGGTAAGTTGTATCAAATTATAGTGTCTTAGAATCATAGAGCTCTTGGACGGATGTAATCAACGGGGAGGGGGGGGTACAGCTATGACTGTCCATTATGTTGGGTGGCAAGAATGTACAGAGAATTAATGGAGATACAGAAACAAACTGAGATTTTCCATTGATGAGATATCATACTTGGCTGTAGAATATTATAGAGTGTTGTTTACCCAATACCTTCATCTCCTACCTTGCATTTGCCTGTAATGTAAACTACAGAATTTATTTAGATTTTTGCTCCATTCTCCTCATTTCACCATTTACATTCTTGACTCAACATGGCAAACAGTCATAGCCACATACCCCCCCTCCCATTCATTACAATCCTACAAGAGCTCTATTGTGTCTTGTGCATTGTGCAGTGCAAGATTTGCCAGCTCCCTTCCTCTGTCTTCTTTATCATGTGGAGTGAGTTTTGTGAACGATTTAGATTAAGAGGTATATACATTGTACTTCCATCCTTCTGATCCTTTCTTAATAATAATATGCATGTGTGTATGCTTCATTGTATTCTTCCTCATACTCATATTTATCTCATACATGTAGCTGTACTGGTGCTCTTTTTAACAATGTTCTTGGACTTTGATGAAAACTCTACAACAGCAATTTACCATTCCTTTATTGTCCTTTGTTATTTATTGCCACTGGTTGGGGCCATTATATCTGATAGCTGTTTGGGGAAGTATGGGTAGGTACTGATTATATTAAGTAGATTATTATCTTTTGTAATAATAACTTTTTAGGACTATCCTAAGCCTCTCCATACTTTATTCCATTGGTAATGTCTTAATGGCTATCTCAGCCATTCCATTTGGCTCTAATCGTGTCCTTAACATGTATGTATGTTAGTTTATTTTGTCTCTCATTCTCATAACAATATTTCACAGTATTTTAGCATCAATTGCTATGGGAGTAATAGCATTTGGTACTGGTGGTATTAAACCATGTGTATCACCATTTTGTGGTGATCAGTTTACGTCAAAGAATGTTCACTTGCTCCCTGTGTTCTTTTCAATATTTTATTTCACAATTAATGCTGGCAGTCTTATCTCAACTCTACTGACACCAGTATTGAGAGGTTTGTTGTACATCTTTATTATTGTTTAATGATATTGATGTCCATTTTATTAGGTTATGTATCCTGTTTTGGTGAGGATCAGTGCTTTCCCCTAGCATTTGGAGTTCCTGCTATTCTAATGATTGTATCAGTTGGTATGCATTAATGCATTTATATTATTATTATTATTATTATTATTATTATTATTATTATTATTATTATTGTTATTGCTATTATTATTATTATTAGAAGAAGAAGAAGAAGAAGAAAAGAAGAAACAAAGCCTAAACAAACCCAAAGAAAAACCAATAGACCTAATAAAAACTGTGACAAAAAAAACTAGACCTCATCTAGACAAAAACAAAGCAAAACAAACCCAAAACCGGCTAAAAGAAAAGTAAAGTTCCTTCAAAGAAGACCGTCTATGACAGAAGAAAGGGGAGCTCTGCATGTGGCCCACATAGCAGTATTGCCTCTGCACAATGCTACAAAAATGAGCAATGGAAGAAATGACAGAGGCAGCTGAGGAGCTCCAGCCACCAAGGACCTCTACAGCAAGCTGGATCAATCCTATGCCAGCGCTTCAGCTTTATTATTATTAATAGTATTATTATTATTATTATTATTATTATTACTATTGTTATTATTCTTCTTATTATTATTAGGTATTTTTGTCCTTGGCACAAAGTGGTATGTTATAACTAAACCAAAGAGAGAGGCAGCTATGTTGTTCTTTAAAGTGCCATGGTCAGTTGGATATGCCATTTATCACCGCATTAAATACGGAAAGATTGACAATACTCGTAACTTCATGGACAATGCTAGTCCAAAATTCTCTCGTAAATTTGTTTTTGACGTCTGGCTTTTGCTCCGTGTGCTCGTTATGTTTTTGCCTGTGCCAATGTTTTGGGCACTATTCGATCAGCAAGGTTCACGATGGACACTACAGGCTTTGAGATTAAACGGAAGCTTTGGAAAGTTTGTCATCTTGCCTGATCAAGTCTCGTCCCTTAATCCAATATTTCTTATCATCTTCATCCCGATATTTGAGACTATTATATATCCTCTTTTTGCCCGTTGTAACATATTCAAGAAACCTCTCCAGCGTATGGGAACTGGAATGGCGATTGCTGGAGTTGCATTCTTATATGCTGGATTTCTTGACTTGTACATACAGTCTCAGTCTGGATTGCTCAAAAATGATGAGGCACGCATAGTCATTACAAATGGTTTGAATCAACAGGCTCACTTTAGCTACCCTGACGCTAATCAAACTTTTTCCTTGGATGAAGCTTATGTATGTTCACATAATTATAATTATTCACAATAATGACAAGTTATAATTATATTTTAATTTTAGTCACAGAAATTTGGTGTAGACGATTTGAAAACTAATGATCACAACCTGACGGTGACTGTTGGCAACTCAAATATGACGTTTTACTTGGAAGTTTATGAGAAACATATTCTTCAGTTATTCCTAACTGAAACTGATTTAATAACGGTTTGTTGACATTACTTTAGCTACTATAATAATGCATATTTAGAATGATACTATTCAATGGGCTCCTAAAGGTGACAAAGTTAATGTTAGGTAATAAATGAATTTTTATGATATTTTTTACTTTTTTGTGATATAGAGTTTTTATGGGTGAAGTTAGTACATTCTCATCAGCAGACTTTTCACTTTGCTCATCAAGTGATTGTTCTGATGATGAAATGGAGTACCACGTTGAGAATATTACAATGAATGATATTTCTAAACCAGCCAATATATCTATTAAAAGGTACATGTATATTGCTGTAGTTGATAATTGGTATTCGTTTTTGTATTTTTGTAGATATTACTATCGAATACAAACAGACAATGAAACAATTGGAACAATTGTTAGTATGAATTTAATATTTACTTGTATTTTGTAACATGTTAATTATTATTTTCATAGATAAAGGAATTACCAAAAGAACTTCGCTCTGGTGGAATATATACTATGACGATAGTTGAAGATTCAGATAATGTAGTGAAAGCAAAATTACTGTTTCAAACTGATTGCTTTCATTATAGGGCGTAAGCCTCCAATCTGGTCTGGCTAATTCCCCAAACTCTATATCTATATTTATGCAAGTCCCTATGTATGTGATTATTACTGCTAGTGAAATCCTTTTCTCTATCACTGGTTTGGAATTTGCTTATTCACAGGTTAGGCTCGTTAAAAGAGACTAAGAGAGAGCTTTAAGAAGTATGTATGTGTACTGTACAAGATGATTTATTGGCAGGAGTAATATTTGGCAGATTTGCTTGTGGAAAGAAATTGGCGGATTTTATATTGGCGATTTTGCGCCACGTGCCATTGAGCATGCTCAGATTGAAACAAAATGGCAGATTTTATACTGGCAATTTCTTCATAAAACCGCCAATTGGCAATATTAATTTTTTACCAATAAATCATCCTGTACGGTATCAGAATATTATTTAAATGGAGAGTTTTCTACTTTTTAATTTTGGCAAAGTTTGGCCAAAGTTCATGGTAGTGATGGTACTATAGCAAAGACTTTGGCTCAATTTTTAAGTAACTTTAAAATTTTGTAAAATAATCCAATTTTGATTGGAGGAAGGTTGAAAAAGGTGAGGTGAAAAAGCCTTATCTTCCTTGATTGTTATTTATGTTTGTTGTTACCTTACTAATTAAACTTAATTTAGGCACCTGTCAGTATGAAGTCACTGTGTACAGCTGCTTGGCTGCTAACTGTAGCATTTGGTGACATGGTTGTTGTGATAATAGCTGAATCTTCTATTTTTAGTAATCAGGTATGCATTTTTATTCATAGCAACTGCTCCATTACTATTGCTAACACACTCTAGGCCTATGAATTTTTCTTCTTTGCTGCTGCTATAGAAATCTCTTGCATTGTGTTTGTAATCATGTCTTATTTCTATAAGTATGTTGATCCCTCCACACTCCTGGTTAGTAGTGACAAGGATGCCTCAAATAATTTAAATGAAAGTAAAAACTCTAAACTGGTTTCTGATGATGAGGCAAAAGGTGAAACTGGAACTTACACCAAACAATTAGATCATTGTGAGGATGGTAAGGTTTCAATCTCTCCCCATTGTGATCCTGCTCCTGAAGGTTTAGATTATGAGAGTGAATTGTAAAAATAACATAATGATGATTTTATTATTATGATTATTAGCTGACTGTAAAATAATTATTTTTAGAAAAGAACATCAATTTTGTAAAATAATCTTAATTTGTTCATTGTTACAGATTTAAAAAGGGTTGATTGATTTGAATGCACTGTGTCTTGATAAAAATTTATTTTCTATTTTTTTCCATACACAAAACCTAAAACAAGACATAAATCAATAGACAATGCCACTAATTATTTTTTACTTGTTCTAAATTGAGGTGGAGGCGGAATAGGACTGGTGTTGTGGCTATACGAAAATGATACGTCATCATAAGGATGAGGGGGAGGATTTAATGATCTCGAAAGTGTGATAAATTTAGGAGATGGCTCAGCTGAGCATTCTAGCATGTCATCATAAATGTGGGCATTGGGCGATTCATCAATTGTTGAGAAATTATCATTTACTGTTGATCTTTGTGGGCTTTTAGGAGACAATGTTTCTCTTGTAAGTAGGTTACGCCTTGAATCTCTGTTAATCAAATTGTATTGTAAATATAGTGTGGAACTAAAATTAACTTAAAATTGTACCTGACTGACATTCTATTGAAGTATTCATTCTGCGTGTCTTCATGGTATTTCCCTGAAATAAGAAATGCAATTAAAGAGGTTGTGACTTGAAGTTGTATGTGTGAGAGACTGTTGATATATTTTATATGGTATCATCTATATTTGGGATATATAATGCTGCATTGACTAAACCTCATTAGCTTAATGCAGTGCATAAGATATTAAATATTGTACCACAACAAGGCACTCCTAACAAAAACATTCAGTTGTTGATAGACGCATCACAATTTATGCATTAGGAAAATTCTTACCTGGAACCTCTCGTCTTTGCTTTGGTTTTGTGCTTATTAATACTATAATAACAACAAGGAGGATGATAATTAGTAACAGCATCACAATAGCTGCTGCAGACACTATTAGTAGCATTGAATTATCCTTTGCTGTAGCAGTTGATACAGTGGGGGTGCTGCTAGTGATAGTAGACATAACTATTGCACCTGTAGATATGTTGTTGTTCACAGTAGAAGATGGTGATACCATAGCTACAGTAGTAGATGGAGTAGACAATGGTGATGTCATGGCTCCATTAGAATTTGTAGAAGATGATGATTTCAAAGTTTTAGTAGAAGTTGTTGATACTAAATTATCAGAGATAGGTGATATTAGCACTGAAGTAATTTCTGATGACTCTACACTAGCCAGTGACATTGATGTCATACTACTACTAGTAGTAACTGAAGATGAGTGTGGTACATCTTGGCTTAGTGTAGGGCTTATTGTTAAAAAGGTTATACCAGTACTACTGGAAGGATTTAAGTCCAATGCTGAAGATGAGACAGAGACTTGTGGAGGATTGTCAGCACAAAGCGTTTCAGATACTGACTTAGTTCCTATACAGCGTTCCACATCATATGAATATGGATCATTTATGGTGAACACGTTACTCATTCCTAACAGTACTTGGTTTTGGACAACAACCTGACACCAGTACTCTCCCAGCATGTCTTCAGTGTATGGTCTGTTTGTTAGTTGATTTCCAAAGTAAACATCTTCTATATTTGAAGTTGCTGACCATGTTTCTGGCCTTGAGAGGTTTTCTATTTCTCCAGTTCTTTTACGATGAAACCAGTTTACATCAAAACTTTGTGTTCCATTAAGTCTTTCTGCAGTACATCTTGTTCTTAATCTCCATACTGGAGTGCCTGGAACTGTGTCAAATGGATTGCAATCAAGCTCTGCCGGAGGTTGAACAGTGAATTGAAATGTAGTGCACTGAGCTATCAAGACAAGAGAAAGCAATGATCAAGCAGTCCATTTTAGATATTGCTCTTACCTGAGGATTCCTTTAAGATTATAATTAACAATAGGATGGAAGCGCAAAACAACAAAGAGCTTGACATAATAATAGTCTTAGATACTGATCATTGATTATTGATCTAGTTGTGCTCTACTCTGTTCTATTTGTAGTCGTCTAGTCATTACCCGAGACACGCGTAGGCGTTATTACCCGAGACTCGCGTAGGCGTTAATCGAGGGTAAAGCAGTCGTCCTGTCTGTCTGTCTGTGTGGGACTGAATAGACGTTTGTATGCAACAAATAGAGTCTAACAAATGTATGCTAAACTGTTTAAAAGTAGAGAAAAACTAAAGCTTTCTTCCCCACTTAGGGTCATGTGCCACCATTTACTGTGTGTGCGGGTGGAGCATGGTTTGCCAGGTTTGCAATTTGGTTTGATTGAGCCACACCTTTCCATTGCTGCAGCATGCAAAAATGTCTAAAAAATATTCTCTGTCTCAAACCATTCCTTAAGTTTTAATAAATCTACTACATGCTAAGGCTTCTCTGTCTCAAACTTGTTTCACTAATTATTTTCTCTTAATTTATTAAAACTGTTACGTACAGATTGTGTCGAGGTGTATGCACTTTTAATAGTGCTCGTTCAATTAATAGTTAAAATTAATAACAAATAAAATCCATTAAAAGTTATGAATACTATTAAAATAATGAGCATGCAAAATGGACAAAAGTAAAGATATTAAGACTCAAATAATTTTGTTTCATGACTGCTCTTGTTTTCTTAGAGTGCTGTATCCATTCTGGTGCTCCATATGTGGCCCTTTGGGTCCTGATGTACGTTCAATATGATTATATGAAGATTCCTGTGACAACTCTAGTGAGCTGTAGATATCCATTCCCCTGGGTAATGTAGTATCTCTTGAATTTTCATCATGATTTAACTTATTGTATTCTTCAGTAGGAATAGCAGAATCACCAGAAATTGTCGTTGTATTTTCATTTTGTGTGTTAGTGTGAACAGACGAGTAGCAATGTTGGCTTGCATCAGAAACCTTATTGTTGTCAGTAGAGGTTTGAACATAGACGTTGTCACTTATCGTTGAATAATGATGGGTGATTGTAGGTGGGGCTCTACCGGTTTCAGTTGCAGCAAGATATTCAAAGTTCGTATGTAAACTTCCGATTGTGTCATCATTATTGATATTGGTAAGTGGGAGTTCTTGTCTGACCCTGCATGAAGGGGGAAATAAAAAAAATTTTTAATGTGCCTTCTATACCTTTCCGTTGTTCTTGGATGAATATCTATAGAGAGTGTAAAAATAAAAGTAAATTATTATTGGCTAGACTATCTATTGTATAAGTGGTTTTTTAAGGGTTGCAATTTTTGTGGATACCTTCTTGAATTACAAAAGTAAAATCTGCGAAAATCAATTATAATATGGTACCCAGATTGATACATGGCAGAATTTGCGTTAAAATTTGTGGATTGTAAAAAATATAATTGCCTCAATAAACAGTTTTATGGTATATCAACATACCTTTGCTTCTTTTTCTCTGAATTATAATGATTATCAGCACAAAAATGAGTATGATAAGTAGCACCATTATACAGCTGCCAATTGCTATTAAAACCACCAAAAGTTTCTCCTGCTGA
>NW_003546470.1:5974-19139 GCF_000090795.2 Amphimedon queenslandica | reverse complement strand
GATAGAGTGACATTTATATCATTTGTCAGTATTGGTTGACACCAAATATCTCCAATCACTTCATCTGTGAAATTTCTTCCAAACCAAGTTTCTCCAAATATTGTTCTTTCTACTCTACCAGATTTGTCGATTTCAGAAGCCTGTAATTCTATTACTGTATTATTCACATTTTTATGAAACCAGTGCACTCGATAGTGTGCAGCTAGTTCATTACTAACTGGCTCCCTAACTTCACAGGACACTCTTAAGTCCCACTTGTTGTCTTCTCTAAAAGGCTTGCAGTCAAGCTCTGGAGGTGGCTCTTCGTGATACTCCAGTATACATTCATTATTTTGACCTTTAAAGTTTATTGATATTATGTACAAAATATTCTATTTGCTAAACATACCTTGTCCTGACTGCACAAACAGTGCAAAGAGCAGTAGTAGAATCATAGCTTTTGCCTTCTGACGGTGTGCAGTGTGTGTGTTCATGTGTTTATACCAATAAGCCATAGACTGACTGACTACATTATACTCTTTATAAGGCAACCTTGTGGTTTGCATCATGTAATATTTACTACACTAAATTTATAGGATATAATTGGTAATGGCAATAAAATTTTTCATATGACAATAATAATAATGATGATCATATGAGTACAATATTTTAGTCAATGATTTTATTTTTTCAAATTTGTGTAGCTGTTGTCCGGAGTCAGAGTATTCTGATCAATCGGCTGATAGCTATGTTTAGTTTTGTTTGGTTCAACCACGCGTGCTTTTGCTTTTACATGTGCACCATCTTCTTCTGGAACTGCACGTAGTGTTGAGATAAACTCTGGGTCTATTTCGTATGTTCCTAAAGCAGCAATTTTCAATAACTCCTCTCCTTTCTTTGAGTCTGATTCTTTGGTGTCATCTTTCTTTTTCTTATTTTTGGTCATGTGAGAATAGGCATAAGCATAATCAGACGATTCGGATACCCTTTTAGGAAGTCTATCATATATAACTTCAGTTGATTTATCTGGAGGAGGAAGTGGAGGAACTAGCAATGAGGATGGGTTTGATGTGCATATTGGAGAATAGTTAGGATCATCAAACAGTCTGTCATACAAGTCTTGTGTTGTCGCTGTTGTGTTGCTTGCGTCTGAGTCTATGAAGCATTCTAATTCTTCAATGTATTTGTCTAGAGTGTGATAAATATGGCTCCCAGGATCAACAACTGGAGCATTATCTCGTGTTATGTCTTTGGTTGGTTGGGCAATTTCATAATCTTTACCGTCTGGTTGATCATGATATTGTTTTGATGATAAATCTGAATGCATTGGCTTATCCGGAGAGTTTTCTTTGTGCGGTTGAACATACGAGTAAGTACCAATAAAGTGTGGCTGGTTCATGAAACCCTGTGAAGCATTTGGAGCAAAACTACAAAGAGTACATTGTTACTGCATTGCTGAAGCATTACAAGCACATTTACCTGTTTTGGTATATTGGAGGACTTATAGTAACTTTGCAACCTGTAATGGGATATGTTTATAATTATAGGTGTGTCATGTACATGCCTAATCTAATATAGTAGAACTGCCTACACATGTTTGTTATTGTGGCTTTAAATCGTGACAGCACCTTTTACTTATCAGTAGGTGTGCAACCACTAACATAAACATGACAGACATACCTTGTGTATGGCTATGTTTTTGTTTGTCCTTCATCATTTGTCTCCTTAAAAGGATTAAAGTCACGGCAATCAAGAGGAGTATAGTAAAACTCAGTATTATAGACAATGCAATGAAACCATATAACCAGTGAGCTGTTGATTGGTCTGGATTCGATGATGAAGGAGTCGTTGGTCCATTACTAATTAAGAATAATAATGCAATGATAGTTAATAATAAAATTGAAAGGGGTATTACTTAGTTCGTTACTAATTGAAAATGATAATACAGTGATAATTAATAGTAATAAGGGTATTACTCACTTAATAATTGGTGTATTGATAGGAAGGTTAGATGAAGTGTAGAATTCTAAGCTTGCTGAGGATGGCATTACTTCATTACTGGATGCAAGAGTTTCCTCCTCTTTGCCTCCACAGGTTTTTAACTCCTTATAATACGATTGTGGCTTAATGCAAAATGCGCCACTGCTGTCATTCAATGGCCGCATGTTAATCCATGGTCTGCAATAGTAGCATCCCATGTCATTTACTGAGACGTTCCTTATATGTAGTATTAGTGTACGATGTGTTACTAGATTATTGCTCTCCATTGTCCCGTTTCTCCTGTTTCTTTGGAATTCAAAGGAATATTTTCTGTCTCCAACATATTGGGAGCATTGATAGCTGGGATAGAGCTGGCAGCCATTGGTTCTAAAGTTGCTCTCAGTATTTGACCAGTACCAAAGTAAAAGGAGAGATAAAGGAGATGTCAATGTGACTGGCTCCTCAACTGTACATTGCAGCATGATATCTTGCCCATAGGGATTACAAGATAAATTAAATGAGGAAGGATCATTTGGATATATTAAAGAATAAGACCCTGATATGGTAAGATTGTTATTACCATAATGAAATAAACAATTAACTTACTTGCTATTAATCCAATGAAGGTTACCAAGGACAGTAAAGGGACTTGCTTATTCATTGTTGGTTACAGTGATATAATGCGCTGGACGCAAGGCATTAATATATAGAGTTTTATCAGACACAACAAGTGAAACAAAACTTGTTTGTTATAAAGAACAAGGTGTGGTAGGAATGCATTACATCTAAGATAAATAATGCTACATGCTACAAAAACAGCAAAGTAAAAAGCTATTAATGAAAGACATCACAAACTACAACGTTAACTTTGTACAGTGTCGTATTGGGCTTCAGGAAACATCTGAGCATCTGACTCATTTCCAAGTCGATCATAAAGAGCATTAGCATCAGACTCAGCACACAATGGTGTTAAACCATCTCTTGTGAGTGTATTGTATGTTGTATGGTCACCAGCAGCTGGTGCAGGGGAAAGTGAACGTCCTGGGCTGCCCTTGTTTTTGTTTTTCTTATTAACAACGGCATATACTGCAGCTGGTTGTGGAGTGGGAATAGGAGGAGGTGGGGGAGCAGGAGGGGGACCGTTGGCTGGTTTAATTGCGTCATTACTTTGTTTCTCATTGCCAGTAACCACATCATACATAGGATCCAATGGTATTATCTGATCATTTTGTTTCTTGGTTTCCTCCGTATTGTGAATCTTGTACCCAGTACTATTATTATGAAAAAGTTAAATTAGATATAGAAGCTATACTGTATGATATAGTTTACTTTTCTTGTGTTTCTTCACTCTGTAGTGGAATATCTGTTACATAGATAGTTTAGCATCACATATATGTCACAATGACTATACCTTCTCCATCATTTCTTTGATGCTGCCTCAGTTGTCTTTTAAGCTTAATGTAAACATAACAGTTTCTCATCAGAATCAAGCTCAGAATCAAAACTAGACCACTACTAAGTATACTATAACCTGCAACAGCATACAGCACATAACAGCTCTCTGTACCAATAACAGAGAAGCAACTCTCTGCCATGTTTGATCCTCTTACTGACCAACTTCCACTTTAGACAGAAAACAAAACTAGCCCTATTGTGTATGACTTGGCAATATAAACAAATGTGACGGCAGTTAGAGTAGTTGACGTTATTCTTGAAAATGACACAGATGGTGCACAATCATATACTGATTGCATTAGGAATGACCAAACATTTTAAAAACATCACTGAAGCATAGTAAACACTGTCAACAAATATAACCTAGCAACTATTAATATAACTGTAATAATTATAAAACGAAAATGAAAATAAACTTTAATTACAACAACATTAACTGTTTTTTATCTCAGTTTTTATTTTCATTGATGACAGGCCGAAGGACTCTTGGGCAATACAACCCCTCGCTCTCTTCTATCTGATCCATTTCTACTGAAACCTCGCGACTAGAAGACCTGAGCCTTGTTTCCACAAGCTGTAATACTTGATCCAGACTCATGTATTGCTTTGAATCTTTCTTGTCAAATGAAGTCTCTGACAAAGGCATTGATTGTGTGTTATGATCTGTGAGGATGTGTAATTGTGGTGTTGAGCTAGCTGTTTGAAGGTTTCCATTGAGTGAATGACTATCAATGCTCATTGTTTGAGGTAGCTGCTCATATTTGGGATCATCAAACATGTCAATTGTTGACTGTGATTTAGTCAATACATTCTCCTGCTCCTTTTTAATTGTTATCTGATGGTATCCGTATGCATCTACTAATTCTTGTGGCTCTTCTTCCACGCTTCCCAATGGCTTTGTTGACGATAAAGGTATAGACTTTGATAACTTTGACGCACTTTTTAATGGAGATTTGGGAGGTGAAGAACCTTCAGCTTTCATCGCGTTAACAACATTATCCAACTCGTCATAATCTGCTGATTCAGATACATAACTCGTGGTCGTACGAATAGAAGCATCAATATCGCTGGAAACTTCACTTGAAACCCTGATTCGGTAATTTGAAGAAAACGACTCGTTAGGGCTTGTCTGTTGTAGATGATGATGTGGTGACTGGTAGTCTTCAAGTACACGACATAGCAAGGGAAAGTCTGACATAACAGACCTACACACATAGCAACACCCAGTAACATTATGGTCATAACATGTTGACGGTGTATGCAAGATTGAGGGTGTTGGTACATGGGTACATTGTGTGTATATACATAATTACATTGTTTATAACTTACTCTGTTGGCTTCTTGTCTCCATGAGCTCTCACTTTTGCATTATCTAAATTAATTGATGTAGAATAATATTGCATTTAGTTTGTCAATATTTCCACATATGAAGATGATAATGAAGTTTTCTTACGCTAATTGATGCATATTGGTATGAGCAAGTATGACGTGTACATTATCTAATTTAGTAAACAACTTGAACTTACTTGTTTTCTTTTTTGGAGAAGGTGATAGAGTTATGCTGTTGGGAACTTGAGCTTCTGTAGATTGTTGCCTTCCTGTTTCAGCTGATTGTCTTTTTGTTCTCTCAGGCTCACTGTTATTTGATGGTCTTCTATGCCAAATAATGCAAACAGCAGCTAGCAGAACAATCACAATCACTATCAGAAATAATATGACACCAGCTATGATGTAGATGTACTTCAATTGATTAAATAAATCATTAGTATCATCTGTTGGAGTAACAGTTGGTGATGGGCTACTAGAAGAAGCTATTATGCAAAGAATAAAGAATAATGAAGTAAAAAGCATTTCTTAATTCTTACACTGAGTATTTCCATATGGTAGTAGGACCAATAAGCAGACAAAAGCTAGTGCCATCTTCTTCATTACGGCTGTCTTGTCCTGTCTTTGTTCCAGCAGAATAATGACTACAGTTCTTAGCAACAATCCTTATATTCACAGGGTGTGCTCTCAAAGTTGTGACTAGGTGCATGTCTAATTGTTAATCAATGAAAGCCTGTCCTCTCTTAATTGTTGATGCTATGCATGTGCTATTTGAGTTATTACAATTCTGTTACAGGATGTGTACTGTATCATAGGTTTTCTGTGTGCAAATATTCATATTCAGAGTCTGGCATGAATTACGACACTAATTGTAGCTTTATGCATTTAATTTTTAGTTTCTATTAGTATGTGTAAACATGTATTAGACCTTATAGCTTAATTAGTCATACTCTGATCATCTGATGATACTCATGCCATCATGCAGCATCCAGTCTACAGAAAGGAAGCATTATAATATTTTATTGATATGCATCTGGATCAAATTATTTCACACAAATTGATCAGGCTCATTATGTTTTATTTTAGTTTCAGCATAATATAAATAAGTCGTTGTAATAATTAGGTAAAGAATTTAGTAACTGGTTGTCTTTAGTATACTTTTGGTATGCCTATGTGAGGAAATTGATATTTGTCTTGCCAATGCTTTAAAAAAAATAAATCTAGAGTCTAAATTGGTTATTAAATTGCTAAATTTTGTGAGAAAATCTTTTTTATAGCAATAAGTTCCTTTATTTTAGAGTTTATTTTTATAAGTCCATAATTGTTATTAATTAATTAATTATGCGATATAGCCACACCCACATGTTAAGATGTCGCCGATTTCACTTCGGGATCAATGTCTTCTCTTTATTGTTGGTCACTTATTCCAATGTGATAAAGGAGAGGAAGGAATATCTATTAGTCCTTTAGCTCTTCTTCCTCTCTTTATTCGCCGCCAGCTCTTGCTCCTATTGCCAGTCATTGATGTATGTAGACTAGACAAGAAAACACACCATTCACTCATGGTATAGCAATGGATGAGATATGGGAGACACTTTTTAACAAGAGATTGCCAATTCATCAGAAAGAACAAGCAGCTGATGAAGGTTACAATTTGTACACTCCTACTGAATGGAAGAAAAAAAGGGGACTAACTTGCAATTGGAAGGAATCGTATTTCCTTTCTTTATTCTCATTCTGTAATGGGTTTTGGAACACTGAATGTTACTGTGACAACCCTGATCATTTTCCAAAAGATTTGCTCTATGGTCTGTGTGACTATTATCCTCCTACGCATTTCTATCGTTTCTTTAATGATGGTAGTATCACTAGTCTTCATGGCATAGAGATGTATACCACATGTTCAGCTTTTCCTGAGCGATATCGCACAGTTTATCATTGTAATGAGGAAGAATTTTTACACGAAACATTAATCGATACATTAGTTGATGTCTGTAATGTGAAACTGAAGCATTTAGTTGTAGAGTTTTTTCAAAACAATATGTACATGGGAATACATGGGTGCAATTGTGCCACTAAGCTTGAGGATGAAATTTATCAACAAAAACTATCACAATTATTAAGTTTGTTGCAATCAGTTGAATTTATCACCAGTGATAAGCAAGATACAACGATAGCTAAAACATTTTTAGATAGTGTCATTCCCTGTGACTCAATAGAGAGGGTCTCATTTAACATATTTGATGACGATTTAGAGTTTTTGTTGTCTTATTTTCTGAAGCCTTCACAGTGTCATTTGAAGTATCTCAAAGTGGGCACTAATAAGACACCATCTCCTACACTATTTGACGTGTTAAAGCATCAACAAGAGCTGACATCTTTGATTTTGCATTTTCCTTCAGGCCCTGCGATAGACATTGGCAACCCAATTCTTCAGTGCATCACTGAAGATTTATTTTATCGTCCTGTTTTCAAGACGTTCTCTTATTACAGCTCTATGTGTGAGAATTTTGATGTCATTCTGGCATTTTTGAGGTCGTTTTTCTCTTCTCCATATTCAGAGTGTCTGTCATTTGAAAATATTCCTAGCATTCATTTTGATCCACTTCCCAACCCGTTGACTATTCAATGCAACAAGAAGAAGTCATTAAAGCTCTCAAACTGTTCGTTTTCTGATAGTTTCACATCTCTTCTTCCTCCTCATCTTGTCCTAAAATCATTCAAATTGAAAGGAGATTTTGATCCTGACAACAACAGTTGTATTACCATTTTCTCAAGACTTGGATCCATTGAAGTTGAAGTGTTTTCTATTAGCTGTTATGTCAATACTGAAAACTTTACCATCATCTCTTCACTTTTTAGCATCGTTACCGCAAAATCATGGAACTTAAAGCTTAAGATTCATGATCAAAGCAACACAGTACCAATCTTAGTAGATGCCTTATCTGCCATCAAGCCTGGACGTCTTCATTCCTTAAATCTTCAAGAGTCAATACTGACAGAAGAGAATGCACTGGCTATTCTAGAAGTCGTATTTCGGTCTCTTATTCCTACAGCAGAGCCTTATTTTGAACTGGATATTTCTTACATGGATTTAACTGAAGAGTTTGGTAGGTCTTTTCATGAGAAATGGAAGGAATGCATGGCTCAATCACAGTCACCTGTCAAGCTATTGAAAAAGATTATGTTTTCACATCAGGTAGATACTATTGAAGTATTAATGAAAGAAATGGCATCAATGGTAGACTATTGCTTTAAATTTATTGAAAAGGATGAATAATGTAGCTGTATTATTAGTATTGTAGATTATCTAGTTATTTTAATTTATTGCTTATTATTATCATGATTCCAGTTTAGGTTTTTTAATTATGGCAATAAAGAGGTAATGAGAAACTTGGCTAGTGCATCCTTATCAAATAGTTTGATATTTTGCTAAATTTTATAGGAAAATTTTACCTTTTTTCATAGCAAAAAGTTTCAGTCTAGTGATTATATGTATGTTTTTTTACCATGGACCAGTGAAATTGAGTGAAACCACACGATTATTATAAATCTAAATCTAACCACACCCGCCAAGATGTCGATCAACATCTCACTTCAGGATCAATGTTTTCTCTTTATTGTTGGTCACTTATTCCAATCTGATAAAGGAGAAGAAGGAATATATATTAGTCTTTTGGCTCTTCTTCCTCTCTTTATTCGCCGTCAGCTCCTGCTCCTATTGCCAGTCATTGATGTATGTAGACTAGAAAACACACCATTCACTAATGGTATAGCAATGGATGAGATATGGGAGACACTTTTTAACAAGAGATTGCCAATTCACCAGAAAGAACGAGCAGCTGATGAAGGTTACAATTTGTATACTCCTACTGAATGGAAGAATAAGAAAGGGCTCTCTTGCAATTGGAAGGAATCGTATTTTCTTTCTTTATTCTCATTCTGTAATGGGTTTTGGAACACTGAATGTTACTGTGACAATCCTGATCATTTTCCAAAAGATTTGCTCTATGGTGTGTGCGACTTTTATCCTCCTACGCATTTCTATCGTTTCTTTAATGATGGCAGTATCACTAGTTTTCATGGCATAGAGATGTATACCACATGTTCAGCCTTTCCTGAGCGATATCGCACAGTTTATGACGAAGAAGAAGTTTTACATGAAACATTAATTGATACATTAGTTGATGTCTGTAATGTGAAGCTGAAGCATTTAGTTATAGATTTTTATGAAAACGACATGTACTTGGGACCAATTGGGGCGAAACCATACGATTGTGCAAAGCTTAAGGATGAAAGCCATCAACAGAAACTGTCACGATTTTTAAGTTTGTTGCAATCAGTTGAATTTATCGCTGGTGATAAGCAAGATACAACAATAGCTAAAACATTTTTAGATAGTGTCATTCCCTGTGACTCAATAGAGAGGGTCACATTTGGTATGTTCGACGACGATTTAGAATTTTTGTTGTCTTGTTTTCTAAAGCCTTCACAGTGTCATTTGAAATATCTTAAGGTGGGCATTAATAAGACACCATCTCCTACACTATTTGACGTGTTAAAGCATCAACAAGAGCTGACATCTCTGACTTTGTATTTTCCTTCAGGCCCTGCAATAGATATTGGCAACCCAATTCTTCAGTGTATCACTGAAGATTTATTTTATCGTCCTGTTTTCAAAGCATTCTCTTATTCCAGCTCTATAAATGAGAATATTGATGTCATTTTATCATTTTTGAGGGCATTTTTCTCTTCTCCATATCCAGAGAGTCTCTCATTTAAAAATATTCCTTGCATTCATTTCGATCCACTTCCCAACCCATTAACTATTCAATACAGTGAGAAGAAGTCATTAAAGCTTTTAAACTGTTCATTTTCTCACAGTTTCTCATCTCTTTTTCCTCCTCATCTTGTCCTAAAATCACTCGAGATGAAAGGAGAGTTTGATCTTAATGGCAACAGTTGCATCACCATTTTCTCAAGCCTTGAATCCATTGAAGTGGAAGTGTTTTCTATTAGCTGTTATGTCAATGCTGAAAACATTGCCATTATTTATTCACTGTTTAGTATCGTTACCGCAAAATCCTGGAACTTAAAGCTTAAGATTCATGATCAAGGCAACACAGTACCAATCTTAGTAGATGCCTTATCTGCCATCAAGCCTGGTTGTCTTCATTTCTTAAACCTTAAAGGGTCAATACTGACAGAAGAGAATGCACTGGCTATTCTAGAAGTCGTGTTTTGCTCTCTTATTCCTACAGCAGAGCCTTATTTTGAACTGGATATTTCTTACATGAATTTAACTGAAGAGTTTGGTAGGTCTATTCATGAGAAATGGAAAGAATGCATGGCTCAATCACAGTCACCTGTCAAGCAATTGAAAAAGATTATGTTTTTAAATCAAGTGGATACTATTGAAGTATTAATGAAAGAAGTGGCATCAATGGTAGATTATTGCATTAAATTTATTGAAAAGGATGAATATTAATAATTGTAGTAGATCTATTGTAGTATATCTAGTATTTTTTGTTTAGTTATATTCATTTGGGATCTAGCAATTTGAAAAATCATTTCTATTAAGTTATTTATATTGCTAAACTGCCATTTTTGACCTTGTAATTTAAGTACATGACATAATTAGAATAAGCTAAAACTTCCTTAATAAATTTAGCATAAGAGCTAACTTAGATTAGGTAGAGAGCTGTGTCCATTGAGTTTTGATGGCTTGCCCATAATATTTACTAGATCTGTTTTCCCATTTGATGACATGGTATACCAGGGTTTCCTATAAAGTATGCCAAGTGAGTTAAAAAGCGTGCTTAATGAGTTGACAAGCCTTATAAAATAGCATACAGGTTTTGGAGCAACATAAAAAATTCAATTTTGATCAGAGTTAGCTCAAAGTTTTCATGATCATAAGAACATGTATATATATGTATCAGAAAAAATTGTAAAAATGCAAAATTTTCTCCTAGCAATTTTTGGCAAAAAGTCTACTTTTGCCCCATTTTTGAGCAATTTGAAAAATTTATAAATTTTATTGGAATCAGCTTAAGCTTTCTACACAACATAAGTACATGTATATGGATCAAAAAAATTATAAAAATGGAGAGTTCTTGAGTTTTAATTTTTGATGAAATTTGGTCAAATTTCCTGTACTATAGTTCAGTTACTTTTGTCTAATATTTGAGTAACTTTAAAATTGATTGAATCAATAAATTATATAAAATAAAAATGGATTAGTTGATTTTGGAGTAACTTCAAAAAATTCTTAAAAATCTAAATGTGATCAAAATCATTTCAAACTTCCTACACAAAATAAAAATATGTATATGTATCAGGAAAAATACAAAAATAAAGAATTCTCTCCTTTTCATTTTAAAAAAAATTTTGACCAAAGACCCTGCCTTACTAATTCAATCTAACTTTTCTATTATTTCATTTTTAAAAATTATTCCTCTTATTTTTCACTTCATCATTGTTTTGGCGTACTATTCATTTTTGTCCTGTATTTGTTATTAAAATGTTTATGTAAAAGCTCAGTTCCCTTTTTCACCATGTACTATAGTACGGGGCAATTTTGGAGCAAAATTAAAAAATTGTAAAAATTTAAATACGGTATGATCGGAATCAACTAATACTTTCTACACAACATAAAAACATGTACTGGTATTTGTATCAAGAAAATTATTAAAATGGAGATTTTTCTCCTTTTTATATTTGGCAAAATTTTGCTGAAGAGCATCTTTTTGAGTAACTTTTTAAAATAGAATTTTTATTTGGTAACTAAGTATAAATTCTCTTTATTAATAATATGTATACACTTTCTCTCTTTTTGGATGGACAAGAAATGAAGATAGGAGGATTAATTAGTACATGTAATTATCCACAAGGCTACACAGTGATTATTAAATGCACTCATAAATTTGTATTCTCTTTTCACACAAACTAAGTAATGTATAGCTATATATAAAACAAATGGCTATGCTAAAACTATAGGAAATGTTTCTGTTACATTATATTAAGTAATTCCAGTACATTCATTGTGGCATATGCTCATAAACAGCATCAGGTGATGTTTGACATTCCTCATAAACTCCTTCATTCTCTTCACTTTGTTTAGTCTTGTGAATTTCGTATGGTTCACATACTTGCATTGAAATATCATCATCAGCTCTATCATCATAATTATTAATAAGTAACTTTAAAATAGACTAACTTTGTTTGCTTATTAATAGTACATTGACTTTTCTTTCTATAAGAAAACAACAAACATTTATTATACTAGTATGTAAACTCTACCTTATAAAGCAGTAGATATGAACAATAACACTGACAGTTAATAGACCACACAATATACTCACTAACACACTAAGAGCAATAACACTATCTGATGTATCACTAGTTGATGGAATTACTGAAACTGCAGGAGTAGCAGTACAGACTGAAGTACAGGCTATATGTCATACATAAAGTGTACAAAAAAAATAGTTCATGATACTTACTTATTGAACAATACTCAGTAGATCTAGATGAGGTAGACATAGCTTCAGTAGTTAATAATGTAGAAGATGATGATTGAACTGATGATGTGAACACTATATTCTATAGTTTCACAGAACTAATATAGTATAATAATTACATACCTATTCCAATCTCTACTACAATAGGATCACTGAAGGGACCTCTTCCAACAGAATTGACAGCAGCTACACTGAAGTTATACTCAGTACCAAATACTAGATCATTCAATATGATATATCTCTCAGTACTGGTGAGGTTGTATGCCATGCTACTGTTACTAATAATCACTGTATAGCCTTTGATTAGACCATTACGCTGAGAACAATTGACCTTATTCCAAGTGAATTTATTAGCTGTTAAATTAACTGGTGAGGCTTGAATTGATGAAGGCCAACCACTAGGAACTACAAATCACAATAAATTAATTATTGAAAAAATAACTTAAATTAATATTAGTACTTATTGCTTTGGTTTGTACTGTGTTCATGCTTAATTCAGATCCTCCTAGTACATTACCAGCTCTCACTGTGATGGTATAGTTCATACCACTGTACAGACCTATTAATGTATAACTGTATGTTGTAGTGGACTGATGAGGAGCAACAGAGACTGTCTCATTCACTGATGATAACTGGAGACAAGATGGAGTATAGGAGATGGTGTAGTATGTTACATAGTTGTCACTACTGGGAATAGTCCAGTTCACTGTAATACCAGTGGTTGAGACATTAGATACTGAGAGACTAGTTACTGGACTAGGAACTAGAACAGATATCATTTACACTCTCTCAATAATAATAACTCACCATCAAATCTTAACACTGTTACTGTACTATTAACTGAAGGAAGATCGATATACAAGTGCACACTGATGGTATAGGTACTCATTGGTGAGAGATCT